>NW_020837949.1:44665746-44816181 GCF_003676395.1 Aethalodelphis obliquidens | reverse complement strand
GGCCCGCGTACCGCAAAAAAAAAAAAAAAAAAAAAAAAAAAGTTTTTGTTCCCTACCCCTTCCGACGGGCTGTGGGCGGGGCTGCTTTATGCGGTTCTCAGCGGGGCGGGGTCATTTGTCTGGCGGGGCAGGCGCAGCTGTGCTGCTCAGGCTCAGATCGCAGTTCCGGGAGCAGCACCTCGCCACGCGCCTCACAGCCGCCATCTTGAGCTGAGTGTAGCGCGCAGCGCTTCTCCACACGGTCGCCGAGCTGAAGTGTCGGTGCGGTGAATCTGCGCTGGGAACTCTAGTCCTACGTGTTTGTTGCAAGGCCTCTGCACGTGGCACCCTTTGAGCAAGTGGAACTAGACTGAGCACAAAGGAAAAGGAAAAAAGGTCAGACTTTATTACGCAGATTCTATTTTTGTTTCCTGGGAATTGTTAATGGGCTTTGCTGCTTACAAATCCCTTTCTTTTGTCCTCTCCTCATTCATGAGGGGCGCTGAGGGGTGATGGTCCATCTTCTGCAACTATTGATACTTCCTGCTGAGTTTGGGTGTCGTCATAACGCCAGCAGAGGAGCGGAGATTCTCCCCAGCTGCCTTTAAATGTGTGTGATTGTCCCCAGGTCGCAGCCCCAAGTGTTCATATCCCTGAGTGACCACCATTTGTCTAACCTTTAGGAGACAAAGGACACCAGTCAGTTTAAGGTACATGGCCCAAATATTAGCAAAAGAACAATGGTCGCATGTCAGATTTTCCTAAAAATGAAGGCATCTAGGTCTTTTTCCTGTAGGCAAAAGAGTGCCCGGATGGTGAGGCTCAGTGCCGTGGCCTGAATATCCCTGATCGCACGTTGGTTTTTCAGAAGAGAAGCTTCACGTCAGACACACGTTCATATGATTAGTCAAGGGGCCCGTTGCCTCAGGTTGTCTCTGCAGAGTTTGGGGCTTGGGGGCCCGCTTCTCTCGCGTGTGATGTGTCCGCGGAGAGATCCCCTGCAACTTCAGGACAGGATGAGTGGTTAGGACCACCAGGTGGGGTCCATTCCACTTAGAAGTTGAGCTGATCTTTGGGGCTGCTGGTTTTCCAGGTTTTTAGGTGCACCCAGTATCTTATCTTGGCCAGAAGAGGTGTAGGGCCAGGTCGGTGGGTGTGGACAGCACCTGGTTATCATATTCCATGAGAGCTTTCATGGATTCTCCTACCTGGAGGGCATTCTCGAGTTGTTCTGTTTCGAGGGGTTAAGGTGTCTCTTCTCTGAGGCTTGGAGAATGGGTCTGCATACGTGAGTTCAAATGCATATAACTTTAGCTTATCTCTTGGGACTGACTGCATGTGGAGCAGGGCAATCAGAAGCAACTTAATCCAGTTTTCTTCAGTTTCCTGACCCAGGTTGGCTAAGGCCTGTTTCGAGGTCCGATTGGATCTCTCTACTTTCCCAGCTATTGGGGTCTTCAGACTGAGTGCAAGGTCCATTTTATGCCCAAGGCACTCATTCTTCCCTTTGTCATTTGGGGCACAAATGCTGGACCGTTATCGCTTTGTAGGATCCTGGGAGCCCAAACCTGGGGATTATTTCTTTTAGTAAAGCCTTAGCCGCTTCAGCTGCCATTTCAGTTCTAGCAAGGAATGCTCCTATACACCCCGAAAATGTGTCCACTAGCACTAAGAAATACCTGAAATTGCCCAGTACCCTTGACCTGACCGTGAAATCAACCTGCCAATCTTCTCCATGATATGTCCCTCTGGTCTGAATGGGCCTTATCTGGGAGCCCCTGGGGGGGTCTGGTTTTGGGGTTGTTTATTGTGCAAATGGAACATATCTCAACTCTTCAACTGATTATACTTTCATTCCAGGAGTTACCATGACCTCCACTAACCAATATCTAGGGCTCACCCCTCTATAGTGAATTCCTTGATGAGCCTCCCTGATAGCTTGATAAGCTGCAGTTTGGGGAAAGAAGTATTGCCCATGTTCATTAACCAGCCATGCATGATCTTCTAGATCTGTACTGAAGCCCCATTTTCCAGCTTTGTCTGATTTTTCCTTTGTGTAGATTAGGGAATAATTGGATGGATTTAGCTTTTGAGGTTTGAGGGATAGAGACCAAGTTACTGGTTCCAGGGCCACCCTTTGGGCAGTTGCATCCACTTTGTTGTTTCCCTTTGTTACCTCTGCCTCCCCCTTTTGGTGACCCCTACAATGAATCACTGCCACATTTTTTTTGAGACTGTACTGCTTCTAAGAACTTTAATATGCTCAAGCCACGTTTCGCCTGTTTATTCTTTGCAGTAAGTGTACCTCTTTCCTCCCAAATAGCCCCATGTGTATAGGATAGTATATGCATATCAGGAATCTTTGTAAACATTTAAGATCTTCCCTGTCCCAAGCTAAGGTTTGGGCGAGGGCTGTCAGCTCTGCCCTTAGGGCAGAAGTCCCTGGGGGTAGGCTTCTTGCTTCTATGACTTGGGTCTGGGAGGTTACTGCATATCCCACCAGCCTTTTTCACTCTCTCCTGGGTCGGGGCAACTGGAATAGGTTTCTGTTTCCAGGGGCCCCATTTCTGTAGGTAGCAGAGTGGCAGGATTAAAATGCTGGACTGGGTTCTGTAGGTTAGGTTCTGGCTTGTATGGAGGGTGCCCCTCGGGCCTGTGGCCCAAACTGGGACATATGAAGGAAGGGGGTAGGGAGGAAGCAATAGGAGGAGGGTTAGGAAGGAGATCAAGAAGGGCCTGGGGGGAGGTTCAAGGACTGGTACTACCTCAGTGGAGGAGAGCTCACATCCCTTTTGAAGGCCTTTGTTCTGATATAAGGCCATAAAAAAAAACTGGATCTAGGGAACTTTATCCCATTTTTTTTGTCTCTGCCATAGCAGGTCCAGTTGTAAGATGATGTTGCAATTTAGAGACCCATTGAAGGGGCCAACATTCCCCATCTGCCAGCTGGTATTGGGGCCAGGCTTTATTACATAGGAAGATTAAATGTTTTGGGGTCAAGGGGTGATTTTTGAAAAACTTCTAGTTCTGCAGGATGCAACTTAACGGGTATCCTTCAGTATGGGGGATGTTTGGGTTCCCCATACCTTAGATGTTCTGTTTTGGATTTGTTCCCAACTACTGGGGATGGGAGGGAGGGGCAATTGGAGTGATTTTTTGGCATGCAAATGCCACAAGACCTGACCCAAGTAAGATTTCTGGTTTAGGAAATCTGGAATCAGAAACAAACTGTTAATGGATTCCTCAAAAGGTCAAAATAGGAGTCGGTGAAATGGCATGGACTCTGATATAACTTGTAACTGGGGGTCCCCTTTGAATTTGTAATGACCTGTGCTTGAGATAGTCACTCCCTCTGCAGTCTCAGTCAGAATGTCCCACAGAGGGTTAGACGGGACCGCCTCTGGGCCAGAGCAGCCTAGCCACGCTAGTTCCTTGCAAACTTGGTCCATTAGGGGGTGGCACAGCTGGCTGAGGCAGGGCTCTGCTCTTTCCTCCTTTCGGCCAGTAAGGAGGAGTTTTTGGACTTCGGACTGCGTGAGAGCTAAAAGCAGGAGGGGTTCTCGTGGGGTACTCGCCGTATCGCTGGGGCAGCTGGTATTCTGTGCTGATACCTGGAGGAGAACCTGTGGAACCTCGGTCGATAAAGAATCACTCATGGTTTGCCTCACAAGCAGAGGTGGGAGGAGAGGTCGGGCAGTGGGTTGTTTCCTGTTTTTGCCAACAACTCCTGGTGCCTCTTCGAGAGACTCACGGGACTCCCCAGCCCACTTCAGAGAAACTAGGCTGACTGGAAGAGGTCAAGTCACTACTGGTCACATACCTACCTTGGGACCCCTTTGCACTTGGGCATCCCTGGTACCTTTTCCTGAACTTGGATCGAGCATCCTCATTCCATTTTGTCAGGAGTCCTTATTACCTGGGACTTTTCCTGGTGTCGCCTCTTTGACTCACAGGGCTGGCCACTTTCCTTTACCAAACTGAAAGAGACTATGGGGACTGCTACTGTTGACCCTGGAGGTCAGCAAGGAGGGCAGAAAGCCCTGGTGTGGCTGCCACTGCCTTGTGCAGAAGTCAAGAGGACAGCACTACTGGTGAGATAGTGGGCAGGACTGTAGTGGCTCCCTCTCATCCACAGGTCCTCACTGTCCCCAGATGTCCAGGACCCAGGGAAGGCCAGCCAGAGGCAGTGGGCAGATACGCATGGCTTTGTCTCTGATCCCCAGTGATGCTGTAGTGTGATCCTCAAGGGGGTGCAGTCCAGATGACTCTGGGGACTGTGCTGTGTGTATACCACCCCCAGGTATTGAGTGGCTGGGCAGAGTTGCTCTGAATTCGGCTGAAAGCTGCTACCTTCTACCCCATCAGAGTGTACTCAAAGACCAGAGTCAATCATCCTCATGCAAACCTCCCAAAGGCTCTGCCACCCTCCTACTGGAGCCAGGGTGAGCCCAGAGCCTAATGGATAGCCTGGAGAGAGGATGTTTGAGAGCCCCCTGCCCCAAGGACACTGGGGGAAGTTTTGATACAGGGCACACAAGAGCCAGAGCAGGATCATGCCTAATTCCCCCACCCCAGTCTACTCTGCAGAGTTTGTAACAATCTTTGAACTCTCAAATAAAACATTACTTAAAGTAGTGGCTTTCAAACTTTCAAACATTTTTGACTTATTCACAGTAAGAAATATGTTTTGCATTAGTTATAACTGAATATTTCATAAAACTATACTCACCCTTCCTATCGATCTCATTCACATGTTTTATTTTTTTCTACCATATTTCATTAAAAAAAAAAAAGCCAGTGTAACCTACTAACATGATTTCATGATCTACAGTGAGTCATGGCCCACAGTGGGAAATACACTAGTGTATTTCTGTTTGTTTGTTTGTTTGTTTTGCGGTATGCGGGCCTCTCACTGTTGTGGCCTCTCCCGTTGCGGAGCACAGGCTCCGGACGTGCAGGCTCAGCGGCCATGGCTCACGGGCCCAGCCGCTCCGCGGCATGTGGGATCTTCCCGGACCGGGGCACGAACCCGTGTCCCCTGCATCGGCAGGTGGACCCCCAACCACTGTGCCACCAGGGAAGCCCTACACTAGTGTATTTCTGAAAACAGACTATGTTTTCACTTGGAAGAAAGGGAGTGGGTGGTATTAGGAACAAATTGAGAAAGTGAATCTCTGGTTTTCAGTGAGATCAGGATTATCTATCCTCAGTGTAGACACCTGAATGGCCTGTAGACAAGAGCCCACAGATGATAGCAGAGTGATTCTACTCTCGGCTCTCCTAAGAAACATGGAAGATTCATTCTGTGGGAAAAAAGAAATGAGGAGAAGGAACAGCAGCAACAGCCACAACTTACAGTTTACATCAGTGATTTGGTGTAAAAGCAAACTATTTATTTGCATAATAATCATGGCAAAGTATTTTTATAACAGGACAAAAAATTAAAGTAAAAATATTTACCACATTTTCTTTCACATGGGCTTTATATGAAGAAGATTTTGAGAGGATTTAAGGAAGAACCAGATTGCTTTCCTTAACAAAAAAGATGGTCACTGTCTTAGTCCATTTGGGCTGCTATAACAAAATATCACAGACTGGATGGCTTATAAACAACAGAAATTTGTTTTTCACAGTTCTGGAGGCTGGAAGTCCAGGATCAGACTGCCAGCATGGTTGGGTGAGGGATCTCTTCAAGGTCCCAGACTTCCTGCTGTGTCTTCACTGGTGGAAGGGGCAAGGGAGTTCTGTAGAGTCTCTTTTATAAGGGTACTAATTCCATTCATAAGGGCTCCACACTTCCGACCTAATCACCGCCCAAAGAACCCACCTACTAACACCATTATGTTAGGCAGCAGGATTCTAACATGTGAATTGTGGGGGGGAACAAACATTCAGACCATAGCAGACAGAGAAGAACATGAACAGAAAGGAGGCCAGAGGACCAACATGGGAGAAAGGAGAGGAGAAAGAGTTGACAGTGGAAGTTTAAGAAAGAAAGGAGGCTGGGAAACCTACCATGCAGTTAAGAAGCTTTTTTATAAAATTTGGGTATATCAAATATAATTCCTCCCTTGACATACTACCCAATCCTGAGAAAACCTCTAGAAAAGAGTTATATTACCCTTTAAAGCTTTTGTCAACATTGTGTATGTGTGTATGTGTGTTTGTGTGAGCGTGTGTATTTTGTGTGTGATGAAATGAGCCTGAAGGCCACAGGGCCGGCTTAATCTGAATTAACAGAAGTAAACTGTAACTAATAAGTAACTAATAAGTTGACTCTTTGCTGATTGAGCAGTTGAGGGGGGTCACCCAGTAGGAAAATGAGTGAGTTACAAGTGGTTTAGAGATCTGGTTTACACTCATAAGTATTTGCATGCAAGCCAGCGAATGTTTCCCTGTGAACATTTTCTCAGCAAGATCAAAGTGAGCCTGGTGAACCATGTGTTCATTGTAGGTTTAAAATTTTCAAATAGCCTTGTAACTTTCTGAAGTCAACATCAGTATTGGCTTCTGAGATCTATCAGCAGTCTATAGGGTCTGATCTCACCTAGTTCAAAGTCTTAAAGAGAACATGATTTTCTTCATTTCCATAAAGTTGAAAGAAATCTGTGGAATATTTCCACATAGGAGGATCCTCCCCCCTCCATGAAATTAAGTTCTCACAGGACCTCAATTGATTCAGAAACCTTAGGATAAGAAGGGAGGCTGAAGCAACATTTGAATGAGACTTTTGGGGGAAAATTCCACAACACACCATAAAGTTGAACCAGCCTATGTTTTCCTAAGACCACAGCTGGATATACCCAATGTGGTGAGACTATTAAGAACTGTCACATGATCGAAGTTCAAGGTATCAAAAGAAAAATACTTACTGAACTTCCCTTGAACTTGAGGATTTGATAAGACCTGTAACCCCTGCATTCTAAGGGGCCCCTTACTTCTCTCAGCAGATAAGCTATACCAGATGGAGTGGCGGGTGTGATAACAGTGTTCCTAGGGCAGTCTCCTTTTAAGTAAGGTTTTATGAGTCACGGTGAGGAACCAAGAAGATGACACACCCTCACCCCTCCAAAGACAACAGATGAATCCCCACCATGCTCCTGGATGTTCCAGTGATCTCAGTGGATTCTGAGAGATAGAGGGTTTGTAGCCTTCTCTTTAGGATGCCCAGGTAAACACCCACAGGGATCATTTCCTTCTTTTGCTATATTATAGGAATAAGTGAAATTGAATGTGCATGCAAACTTAGAGCCTTAGCATCTGAAGTAATTTGTTCCGGTAGCTAAAGAAAACAGACAATAGGCAAATCAGGATCTAGAATAGAAAATTGCGGCCAACTCTATGAGAATTATTCTTTTCTCGATGAAAATCATGGGGAATTATATTTCTCTTACTGTAGATGCCATAATTTTCTTAATCTTCAAATGGGGTGTTTTTATAGCACCGTGCTGTGTCTATGTAGATAAAGACTACACCCATTATACTTTGCTCTTCTATCTCTAAACCATCCTACTACTACTTTCAAGAGTTCAGCTTGGACTTCCCTGGTCATGCAGTGGATAAGAATCCGCCTGCCAATACAGGGGATGTGGGTTTGAGCCCTGGTCTGGGAAGGTCCTACATGCCGCGGAGCAACTAAGCCCGCGAGCCACAACTACTGAGCCTGCGTGCCGCAACTACTGAAGCCTGCGTGCCTAGAGCCCGTGCTCTGCAACAAGAGAAGCCACCACAAGGAGAAACCCGCGCACTGCAACGAAGAGTAGCCCCCGCTCGCTGCAACTACAGAAAAGCCCACGCGCAGCAATGAAGACCCAATGGAGCCAAAAATAAATAAAAATTTTAAAAAAGAAGAGTTCAGCTTTGCTCTATGTCCTATTTCTAGTTTCAGTTTCATCTCTGTAAAATGAGGGACTCAGCCCAAGATTTCTAAGGTTCACCCAGTTCTGGTTTTTTCTTTGATTTTTTTTTTTTTTTTTTTGCGGTACGCGGGCCTCTCACTGTTGCGGCCTCTCCCGTTGCAGAGCACAGGCTCACGGGCCCAGCAGCTCCGCGGCACGTGGGATCCTCCCAGACTGGTGCACGAACCCGTGTCCCCCGCATCGGCACGCAGACCCTCAACCACTGCGCCACCAGGGAAGCCCCTTTTTCTTTGATTTTTATGTCTCCATCTTTGCTGTCTTCAGTGGCATGCTGGGGTCAGCTCCCACTGGTCCACAGTGGCAGCTCTTTCCAACTCTGCATTCAGTAACGTCAGATTGGTAGTTTAAAATCATCATGGTAGGAGCATTTACACCTCAGAAATTGGCAAATACAATATCAGAGTGCTTTTATTCCTGGAGAGCCAATTGTTAAACATTTATCAGTGGTATATTATTATATACCACTACATATCTCTCAAGCTGAATTCTAACTTTCAGTCTGACGGATGGAGAGACAACTGTTAAACAGTACACCACTACACGTCTCTCAAGCTCAAGTCTAACTTTCAGCCTGACGGATATCAGCCTGAAATTTGAATTTATTTGGGCCATCTCAAACTCTACTGGCAGAAAGTAAAACTTGAGTCTCAAATGTGTTCCCCTCCCCTTCTCTATCCCTTGTCTGTTTTGAGAAAGGAACTACATATTTTTCGGTCAGCTGTGCATAAAATCTTTGTATTATCTTTGTTTTATCTATCTCCACACACTAAGGGTATGCAGAGTCTTAATGGCTGTTCCTGTGAAGTTTCTCTTAAAACCGCCATTTTTCCTCATTTCCCTTGCCAACCTTCATCATGTCACACCTGAATTCATTCAAGAAACTCCTTTCTTTTTTTACTTCTATCTCTCCCAAACCTATAAATGGCAACAAACTTTCTTAAATCTTATCTTCCCCCTACAAAAATCTTTCGTGGCTCTAACTCTCTGATCATATTTCATGTCTAACACCCTCTGCCTGGTTTATAAAACTCCTGTCAATCTGGCGCTATGTCAGCCATCTCACTTGTTTTTCCTACTCTATCCCATCCCTCTGTTACAATGAGTCTTCCTGTCATCTCACATAAGGCTCATCTCCCAAGTTGTTCTCTCAGGGACTCAGGACACCCTTGCCTGCAGCCTTAGGAAAGAAGTCAGGGCTGTAGCAGCTGCTGCTACAGCAGATTAACCTCCCAGACTTCACCTTTCATTGGACTGCTCTGAGGCTGCTCATGTTCAGCTCCCCTGGCTCCCCTCTTTCCCCGACTAGCTCATGTCCACAAGCTGCCATTGCCTTTTTGTTTTGACTCCTTTGAGATTGCTAACCTGATTCTGAACTGTCTTCAGTGATTCTATTGGCCCTGCTGAGAAGAGAACCCTCGATGATGCTGGCTAGGCTCTGAATATGCTCTGTTCATATTCTGATAACCCCACAGCTAAAAGCCCTGGGCCCTAAACCATGTGCATGGAGAGAACAGACATGCTTATTTTCTCCTATTGCCCTTTCTCTTTCTTTTCTTTATTCATTTATTTGATAAAGTTTAATGAGCATATACTGTGTCAGGCACCAGGATGAGCAATAGAGATGCAAAGCTGAAAAGATATAATCACAGGCTTCCAGGACGGGAGTTGGCAAATTATGACCTGTGGACCAAATCCAGCTCACTGTTTTTGTATGGCCTGTGAGCTAAGGATTGTTTTCACGTATTTAAAGAGTTGGGGGAAAAATCAAAAGAAGAATATATTAAATTCAAATTTCAGTGTTGATAAATAAAGTTTTATTGGAACACAGCCGTGCCCATTTTCTAGGTACTGTCTACATGGCTGCTTTTCCACTGCAACAGCAGAGCTGAGTAGTTATGGCAGAGATTTTATGGCCCACAAAGCCTAGAATATTTGCTATCTTGCCCTTTACAGAAAAAAGTTTGATGACCCCTGTTCTAACATTTCAACATTTAGTGAGTGAGATAGATATGCAAACAGTTAATTACAGTATACTTAGATGACTAATTTGATGGCAGCATAGACAGGAGACAATAGTTGGAGGGGATAAAGCTCCTACTAGAAAATGTGTCTAAAAGGTAACATTTGAATAGTATAGAAGGTGAAGAGATGTTCAACATCCAACAAATATGGGGAATAAAATGACTATATGTGTTTTTTTAAAAAAATTACTTCAGGGTAAGAGATGGGTTACAGAGGTGTGAGAGTGAAACCTTTGGAAAGAGGATGAATGACGGGTTATGGGGAACAGCCTACGGGAATAAAACAGTTGTTCTCAATTAATGTAGAATTTGGTTTAACCTTTCCAACATCCTAAACCACAGGTCATGTCAGAAAATAAGAACATTCTTCTTGGTTCACTTTGGCCTTCCATTTCCAAAGGCTTATCAGATTAAAAGAAGAGGGTGGGTAATTCATTTTAGGTCAATTATTGAAGCCAATAGGTGTGCTTATTCCTCAAAACTCGAACCTATCATCATCCTTCATGCTCTTAATTGCTGACCTTCTTCCTATTCCACAGAGAAAACAGAAACAATTAAAAGAGAATTTCACCTCTCTCACACCTACTCACCTATCTCCATCAGCGCCTGTATTATCTACCTCTCATGCTGCTGCTGCTTCTCATGCTTCCAACTAAAGCTAACCACTCTGTTTGAAGCCTAGATTCCATCCCTCTATCTCTGCTCCAGTAGTCATCCTCACTCCCCTCTGTAGTATCTTTATCATCACCTCCCACTCTCTGGACTCTCTCCTGGGTCATCTTCAATGGCACATAAATGTGCTCTGAGTCCTGCCACATCAAAAAGAATTCTCTCTTGAACTCACATCCCTTTTCCGCTATCAGGACGTTTATCTGCTGACCTTTTCAACAAAACACCTTAAAAGAGTTGTCTCTGCTCACTCCAATTTCTCACCTCTTGTTTTCTCTTGAATTCATTTAAATCAGACTTTTGCCAGCACCACTCCACCAAAACTGCTCATGTCAACCCCACTAGTAACTTCCTCATTGCCAAATCCAATAGTCTATTCTCCATTCTCATTGTACTTGTCACAGTAACAGCTTTTGACACAATCAGTCTCTCTTCCTGGAGATACTTTCTTCAATTTACCTCTAGGACACACTACTCTCTTGCCTTTCCTCCCACCTCACTGACCAATTCTAAGTTTCCTTGCTGGTTCTTCCACATCTCCTCAATCTCTTAATAAGGTACTGTGTACCAGCACTTAATCCTGGAACTTCTTTCTTCTCTGTCTACACTCAGGCCCTGACTGATTATTCCATCATGATGGCTGTAAATACCAGTCATACGTTTATGAATCTCAAATTTGCATCTCCATCATAGATCTGTTCTCTCAGTTTTAGACCTTATAAACCCAATTTTCTACTTCTCTACTTAGGTATCTAAGACATACCTCAAACAATATGTCCAAAACAAAACTACTAAATTCCACACACACACCCAATTGGCTCTCCTTGGAGTTTTCCCCATCCTAGTAAATTATGACTCCATCCTTCCATTTACTCAAGACATAAACCTTGGCATCTGTCACTGTCTCCTTTAATATGCTCACACCCCTCAGCCAATCCTATCAGGTCTATCTTCAAAATATATTGAGATATATCTGACTACTTCTCACCACCTATATTACTGCTACCCTGGTCCACACCATTAGCTCTGCTCTGGATTATTGCTAGAGCCTCTGAAGTATTATTCTGCCTGTTCTATGCCTTGTCCCCTACATAGAGTCTATTTTTATTTATTTTTTTTGCAGTACGCGGGCCTCTCCCTGCTGTGGCCTCTCCCGTTGCGGAGCACAGGCTCCGGACGCGCAGGCTCAGCGGCCATGGCTCACGGGCCCAGCTGCTCCGCGGCATGTGGGATCTTCCCAGACCGGGTCACGAACCCACGTCCCCTGCATCGGCAGGCGGACTCTCAACCACTGCGCCACCAGGGAAGCCCCATACAGTCTATTCTCAACACAGCATCTAGAATAACCCTTTAAAAATCTAAGTCAGATCTGCCATCCCTGTTTTCAACACTTCTAAATGTTTCTCATCTCTTAGATAAGAGTCTGGGTAGTCAAGCATTTTTGGTTTCCTCCAAGACACAGGAAAGCAAGAAAGGAGGGGCATTTGAATTGTTTTCAGTAGCCCATTCATGTCACAATGTGAAAAATCCTTATAAAAATGGTAAAACACGTCTGTAGGACATGAAAGATCTTAAAAAAAAAAAGATTTATACCATGTTCATGGATGGTAGGACTCAATATCCACCTTTAAGCAATTATCCTAGAGAAGGTTTCAGTGTGTCTGTGAGATTACATGTGCAAGAATGTTCATTGAAACATTGCCTATAACAGCAAAAAAATCGGAGAAAAACCCAAATGATCAACAGAAGAGACAAATTATGATTTAGTCAACAATGAAATTGAGCTGTATATCTACATGGATAACTTTGAAAAACATAATATACTGAAGTAGCAGAATTATATCATTTTGTAAATTTTAGCATATTTATATAATACATATCATATATGTGATATGTATATATGAATATTTTGTATATGTGTGTATATATACATATATATTATCAGTCCTATGTGAATGATAAATACCAAATTCAAGATAGTGGCTATTTTTGAGGGTGGGGAGTAAAACTGAGGATGAGTATCTTAGGGGTTTCACCTGTACTGAAATGTTTTATTTCTTTAAAAAAATTATGAGGCAAACATGGCAAAACTATTTAATCAAACAATTATTAAAACTAATTATTGGGGGCTTCCCTGGTGGCGCAGTGGTTGGGAGTCCACCTGCCGATGCAGGGGATGCGGGTTCGTGCCCCGATCCGGGAAGATCCCACATGCCGCGGAGCGGCTGGGCCCGTGAGCTGTGGCCGCTGAGCCTGCGCGTCCGGAGCCTGTGCTCCGCAGTAGGAGAGGCCACAGCAGTGGGAGGCCCGCATACCGCAAAAACAACAACAACAACAAAAAAATAAAACCTAATTATTGGGTTCACAGATTCACATTAATTATTTCTATTTTTATTATGTTTGAAATAGTTTATAAGTAAAAAAAGTGATTTAGCTCTTAAAGTTGTTCACAGTCTACAGTTTAGAGATGGAGTAAGACATGCCTGCAACTAATTCGTATTTGGAATGTTTTGGATGACTAGAGCAGAGAATCCCTCAATTCTAGCTTCAAAATGGGGACATTTAGTTTAAAGTCACACAAAGGACACTTACTGAAATCAAAGGGCAGAAACCAAAGTACAGCCAGAACTCCTGGGGACTGGAACTGAGAACTGGAAAGTGGACAGGACCCTGGGCTACCTTTCATAGGGGCTGCAAGTTTACACTTGGGCTCTCTCTCTCTCTCCCTCTGCTTTTCTCTGGGCATCTGCTTTACCCTCAGCTCTCTACTTTCTCTTGACTCCTCTGATTCATCTGTAAGATGTGAGATGAAGTTGCCCTTCTATCACTGCAACTTTCATTTGTAATTCTGTTCAGGTTTGAAAAGAGCATGTGTAATTAATAGATATCATCATTTAGAACCAGGCCACACAGGTCTTTTGTCCATCCCCAGGCCATATATAGGTCACTTCCCATGCCTAATCTCTCGTTCAATCTTAGTGCCCATTCCAAAGCAGATAGCAGCCCAGGGCTGTTTTCCTGAGCAGGGCCTGTGGAAAGTGTCACTTAGTACTACTACTACTACTTCTACTACTAGCACTAATCGAATTTGCTTCATACAGCAACCCTATGAAATAATACTATCATCTCCATTTTACAGATGAGGAAGGTGAGGCAGGAAGGAGCTAAGTGACCTACCAAGGTCATACTGTAAATGGTAAAGCCAGGATTCTAAGGCAATCTGAGCATAGCTGGCAAATTGACTGGCATTTCTTGCTCTTTACTTCAGCCAGAGCAGAGCCCTGGGCTTCTCAACCAAGTGTTCCAACTCTCGGGGTGGGGATGGGGGATCTCCATCAGTCCAGAGTTGTTGGGAGGGAGTTGTTGCTACCAATAGTTAAAATATTGAATATACATACATGCTATTGAATCCCTTCACTTTATTTGATCTTTTTAACTTGATATCATGGTACATCTGCTCTGATTAGCCTCTCTAATAATAAAACTTTTGAAATATTTTTCTTTAAATAGCAATGCCGTCCACAGAGCAGGAAAACGATCCAAGCAAGTAAAAAAGATACAGACTTCTCCTGACTTCTGTCCTTAGGCCCCTGGTTTTCTTCCCATTAGGCAACCACTCTACCATTTGCTCATGTATCCTTCTAGAGAACAAAGAAACTACTGTAATTGGTTGTACACACCCCAGCCATTATGTCTTTTATCTATGCCCCATCGGGGGTGGAATGTTCATGGCATCGGAATCTGCCAGGGAGTGGAATAAACGTGCTTTCTGAACTCACACCTTACACTTGCTCCTGCTGTTCTGTCCCTTCTCTGCTTTTCCACAACCGTGAGTTCCTCATGAATGTCCAGATTAAATGTGTCCATCTCTGGGACCACCTGCCTTCCCACCTCATCCTGCCTGCTGCTCCAGCTCTCCAGGAAGAACCCATCATCTCCTTGGAGTGCAACCTGAGCACTTCACACATACCAGTACTCTAGCATGTTTCCAACAGTGGCATAATTGTTGGAATGCTCGCTCTCCTCTGCCCTCGCTCCCTATAAATTCCTTGATCGCAGAAACCCTTCATCACAAATCTCCTTGACTTTACATAGAAGAGTGCTTATTACATAGTAGGGGCTCTGTAAATTTTTGATAAATAAAAGAAGACACAGGCAAGACCTTCCCACTGGTGAGTTGAATCTAACTGAAATGTGACTGAATCCCAGGAGCAAATCCTAGTTGGGCTCCTTCTCAAGGAACTGAATTCCTCACTGCAGCTCTCTAGAGGGGTCTGCTCATCAGGGCTCAGTGTGTGGTCTAGAGTCATGTGCACTGACATATTGCAACGCCGTATTTTAATGATGCCTTAGGTAGGAGGCAGCGCTGTCACATATGAAATGGCTAGAGAAAGAGACGGCTCTTCCTTTTCCCATTTTGAAAGTTATCAGATATTTTGGAGGAAGATGCAAATATCAAATCCCTTTCAGACACACAGACATGGGCAGAGACACATACGCACAAGGAAACGCTGTGTCTTAGCTAAATATAACCCTTTGTAGCAACAGTATCTCAATAATTTTCAAGTGAAAAGATAAGGAAGGGGAGCCAAGTCTTTCATAATGAATGCAAGCCTATAGCTTTTAAGCAGGGCTAACATATGGGCCACTGATGTGAATGTGAATGCAAATTAGATATTTTTGATTGCTTGAAATAAAGTCAGCAGAATCAAAACCTCACACAGCAAATGGTGCAGCTTTAACTGTTTCGGTGCCAGGTTGAAAACAAGAGCTCTTAACACATCCTCAGGAAAAAAAGGTTTTCAGGCTGACATTTTGGATTGAGGCCCTGCCCCTTCCGTTTATTGCCATTCTGGTTCTTTTATAGGAGATTCTTTCTTTCTTTCTTTCTTTCTTTTTTACGGTACGCGGGCCTCTCCCTGTTGTGGCCTCTCCCGTTGCGGAGCACAGGCTCCGGACGCGCAGGCTCAGCGGCTGTGGCTCACGGGCCCAGCCGCTTCGCGGTATGTGGGATCCTCCCGGACCGGGACACAAACCTGTGTTCCCTGCATCGGCAGGCGGACTCTCAACCACTGCGCCACCAGGGAAGCCCCCGATTCTTTCATTTTTATTGCACAGAAATAGATTAAAAATCTACTTTGACCTCTGACTCTTCCAACTTGTTGTAAGTTGTCCAAAATCTTGAGGTAGTAAGGAGCCTTTAGAGGTCATTTATACTTTGGGCAGGTAAAGTCACAGTCACCATGGGAGGCACTGTCCTAGGTGCTGGAGATCCAGAGGGCCTAAAATAGTCACTTAGCTCAAGGAGACTGCTGCATTTTGGAGACATGAGATCAAAAATGTCCGTGTGGTGTAGTATGTGATGCTTGCTTTGGTGAAGGGGAGCCTAGAATGCCGTAGGAGCACAGGTGTGGGGCATCTCCTCTGGGAGGGAGTGAGTGTGGTTCATGGAAGTCTTCCTGGGGGAGTGACCCGTAAACTAAGCCTTGAAGGGTAAAGAGTAGCAAGGCAGTCAGAGGAAAAGGGGCAAACCTACACAGAGGCACAAGGCTGAGAGTAAGGCTAATGCAGTGAGGCACAGAGTTCCTTGTGAGGGAGAACGTGAGAGGGCATTGGGTGAGCACACTTTGTAAGCAGAGGTAGCCCTGCTCCCAGCATACTCAGCCGCTGATGTGGTTCTGAGAGCTGGAAGTACAAGAACAAAGCTTAGAGAAAGCCTTTAATAATGTGAGGCTTTGCCTCCTCAGAAGAAGGAAGTGCTTGCCAACTAGGCTGGACCATGCAGAAGATTCCTGCCCAGACTCAGGCAGGTAAAAGATGAGAACCAGAGTAGATCAGGTGGCCCCTGGCCGCTTGTCCTTTACTCCCAGGCTTGAATCCCAGCCTCCATAGCTTACCATTTGCAGGGACTTCTACTGTCAAATCAGCCCAACATTTCTGTCCCTTCTAGTAATACAAGATTTTCCCCACTGTTTCCCTTCTCTTCAGCACAGGGTTTCTCAACCTCACTACTATTGACATTTTGGACTGATACTTCTTTGCTGTGGGGGCCTCTTCTTTTTCTTTTTTTAAATAAATTTATTTAT
Organism: Aethalodelphis obliquidens; assembly: GCF_003676395.1. Lineage (NCBI taxonomy): Eukaryota > Metazoa > Chordata > Mammalia > Artiodactyla > Delphinidae > Aethalodelphis > Aethalodelphis obliquidens. Next base: position 44,799,507 of record NW_020837949.1, on the reverse strand, counting down.
TTATTTGTTATTTATATTTTGCGTGGGGTCTTCGTTGCTGCACGCGGGCTTCTCACAGGCCCTAGGCACTAGGGCTTCAGTAGTTGTGGCGCACGGGCTTAGTTGCTCTGCGGCATGTGGGATCTTTCCGGACCAGGGATCGAACCCGTGCCCCCTGCATTGGCAGGCGGATTCTTAACCACTGAGCCACCAGGGAAGTCCCGGGGCCTCTTCTTTATGTTGTAGGATGTATATCAGCATCAATGACCTTGACAGACTAGATGCCAGTTGCACCCTCCACACACACCAGGTGTAAAAATCAGAAATGTATCCGGATATTGTCAAATGTCCCCTGGGGGTTAGGCTGGGGCAAAACCACCCCAATTTGAGAACCCTTGTGGGAGATAATATAAAATATTTATAATGGTCTCTGCCCCCAGTTCCTGACACAGAGCTCCTAAAACCCTTGTAATTTCCTAAGTGATGAGAACACTAAGAGCATCTCTTGTTCTAATATTTGTCTTTGACCTCATCCCTGACACAGGACGCTTAAAACCTCTGAAAATTCCTAAGTGGTAAGAGCGCTAGGAACGTCTTTTGTTCTATTGAGGCAACTCCAGATGGGCTCCTGGATGGGGGCTGGTCACCAGAAAGACCAAGCCATGACGAGAAGCTTGGAATTTTCACCCTCACTCCTCATCCTCCAGAGAGTTGTGAGGGGCTAGAAATGGGATTAATAATTTCTCATGCCTACCTGAGGAGGCATAAAAATCCTCAAATAATGGGGTTCCGAGAGCTTCCAGGTCATCAGGTGGGTGATGCACCCGAACTCCACAGGGGCAGGAGCACCTGTGCTTGGGATCCTCCCAGACCTCACATCATATCTTTTAATAAACTGGTAAATGTAATTAAGTGCTTTCCTGAGTTCTGTGAGCCGCTCTAGTTAATTGAACTTTAGGAGGGGGGTTGATAGAAGCTTTGATCTATAGCCGGTCAGTCAGAAGCATAGGTGATAACCTGAGCTGTGTGGCATGTGGAGTGAGGTGGGGCAAGGCAGTCTTGTGGGACTGAGCCCTTACCTGTGAGCTCTACTACTATTTCCCTGTGTATATTGTAGATTGAGTTAAATTGTAAGACACACAGCTGGTGTCTGAGAATTGCTTGTTGTTGTTGGGAAAACTCTCCATACACTTGGTGACCAGGAGTGTCAGAAGTGAAGTGTTCCGTGTGAAGGTAAAGGAGACTCAGGGAAGAAACTCATAGCAGGGAAGAACTGGGTTTTTCCCTACATAGGAAGGAAAAGGCTCTGTTTTTCCCTGCTCTAACCCAAACACACAAATACACTTCTTCTGGTAAATGCTCATTTCCCTGCTCCAAAGTTACAGTGTGACCTTGACGGGTGCTTCTGGGTCTCATGTGACCCCTCTTCCTGTCCAAAATGTGACCTGACCGAGGCTAGATACCTGGTTCAGCTGCTATAATCAAAGTATTTTCAAGGTGCTCTCACTGACCTAGGAGGTTCAAAACTTTCTTCCAGTAGCAAATTTGGATGTCATGAGCCTGGGAGCTATTGGTGGCCAGGTTACCAGACATAGACTAAGCTTTTGTAAGGGAGTCAAGTTAAGGAGAAGAGATAACATGGAGTGAACTTCTGGTAGCATTTGAGCATCTGGAGCTATCAGTCCTAAGACGTGTGGTCTGTCTCCATGATCATTGAACTTCCCTTTATACTCAGTTCATATAAGTTGAGTTTGAGTCAGTAAGAACCAAAGTAGACCTAATGACTGCACCATCCCTTGCTGAGGAAAGTCCAGTCCTAAGAAAGACAGGCAAGTCAACAAGATGAAGTGAGAGTGCGATGGTATTTGTGTCGATGTCTAGAGCACAATTCATCTGGCTGCCCATCCCAGGCTGGCTTAGGGCAGAGCTGCTTCCTGGGGTCATCTTACCTCCGTGAGAATAGCAAAGAGATGGCAGTGAGACAAATGATCAGAGTTCAGTTCCTGTGTGGGATCAGACTTATAAAGGAAAAAACTCAACTGTTCTCCTTTGCACTACAAACACTTCTGTACTCTGGCAACCAAATGTGTAGTAGTTTTTGTTGTGGTGGTTGTTTTTCACACCAGGCAATTCTGTGACGTCAGCTGGGTGTCCTGCAATTTAACTTAATTCTGACACTATCTCCCAGAGATAACTCCAAATCCTATAGGTTAAGGGCTCAGTCCCACCATTCTGCCTTCTCTGGCCAACCTCAGACGCCAGTCACAAGTCCAGGTTGTCACCTGTGCTTCTGACCACCTGGCTCTTAATCGGAGGTTCCCACATCCCCTCCTCAGATTTGATTAATTTACTAGAGTGGCTCACAGAATTCAGGAAAGCATGATTCTAGCCAGATGACTGGATTAGTATAAAGGAACAGCCAGATGGAAGAGATGCATAGGGCAAGGCATGTGGGAAAGGCATGGAGGTTCCATGGTGTGCCACCACCTCCACTTGTTCAGCGACGTGGATGCTCTCTGAACCTTGTCCTTTTGGGTTTTTATGGAGGCTTCATTACGTAGGCAAGATTGATTAAATCATTGGCCATTGGTGATTGAACTCAATCTCCATCCCATGTCCCTTCCCACAGGTAGGGGTGAGGATGGGACCAGAAATTCCAACCTTCTAATAACATGATTGATTCTACAGGCAACCAGCCCCCATCCTTTTGGAGCTTTCCAAAATTCTCTTCATTAACACAACATCAGGTGTGGTTGAAAGGGGCTTGTTATGAATAATGAGATGCTCCTTTTACCTTTACAACTCTGGAGGTATTTCAGGAGCAAAGGACAAAAGACCAAATATAGCAAAAGATTCTCTCATTGCTCTTAATGGTTAGGAAATGCCAAGTGTTTTAGGAGTTGTGCCAGAAAGCGGGAAACTAAGACCAAATATATATATTTCTTATTATAAGTCACATTGCAGACATTTATCCCCTTTGCTTATCCCAGTGAGTATCCCCAGAACTGTGACTTTATAAAATGTCCTCACTTCTATTTCTACCTTACTCTTCTAGTGATGGGGTAGAAAGGGGGCAGAATGGAGCCAAGAGGAGCCTTACCTCTATAGTTGATAGCATTTCTCCACTTTTTATTCTTTCCTCACTCTCAATGATCTTATTGTTCAGACCTATGGCCAAACAGGGATGCAGCCATCCTCCTAAGGAGAGGAAATCCATCAAGCATCCTTAGAAAATCTGCTTCCCTTCTTCCAAATCCTCACCTTTATTCCCAGTATCCACTGGGGCCTATAGGGTAGACAGTTCAACTCCCAAAGCCTTTACCAATATTTTTTAAATGCTTCCTCCAGCACTGAAATTGATTTGTACTGGAAGTTAATAAAATTTACCCCGAATCAGAAGATTTACAATTAATCAGATCTTCTTAAAATTCAACTGCATTTTTCCCAATTTTGAATTATAATCAGTTACATTTTTCTTTTGAATTCAATACAAAGTATATTATGCATCAAAGAGCAATGTGGTCCAACAAAGCAGTATCAGCACTGTTGAGCCTCATCCTCTCTGTCCATGACACAGCCTCTAATTCTAGTGGGTGAGCAGAACACAGAGGAAGAAGACATTATGTCCTTTGTCGTTTGCCCCATCCCCAAACATCTCTTGTGCCATGTTTAAGTTCCTTTGCCTGTATAACCCACATTATTCTAATTGCAACAGAAGCATCCCTTTTTAACCTACAGAGGCACATCAGCCTCAACAATGGCTGAGGGACAGAAGAAAGGAAAAATAGCCTATTCTAGCTAGCACCAGGCTACCCACTGTGTATGACTCTTTCAACCCAAAAGGTCCAAACCTGCATGTCAGAACTCTGGTGGTAGGAGGGTAGCCTGCTCTGATGCTAGAAATAAGCCCCCACACTAGCTGTGCTCCCTGCTGTGGGAAGTTACCCACCAAGAATGCAACTGTAGAGCTGCTCAAGGTTCCTGGGCAAGCTGTTCTCAGCGTCCCTACAAATTCCTATTCTTGCTAACACCAGATTCTGCTTACAATACATGGGATGTTGCTTGCAAGATCTGGAGCTGTATTTTGTGTTTTAAGGGTAGCTGGGATTTATTTCAGTCAAGTATGATAAGACATGTAGGCACAGAAATGACTGTCATGAAGTTAAGAAGTTTATACAGTTCCCAAGAAACAGGAAGTTTGGTGTACCATGCAGGGCCGCATGGAGAAGCACAGGGTTGGACAGGAGGTGAGAGGTGGGGAAATGTGGGCAAGAGCTTTTCTTGTGGTTTCTGTGGGAAGGAAGAGGCAAGGCAGGGTAAGCAAGTTTGGGATTGGCTTGTTTGAATAATTTCAGCAGGCTCTGAGGCATAAGGGCTGTACCTAGTGGTTTGGTACCTGTCCCTGGGATGATTAGGGCAGGGGAATGGTAGTAGCCTGGAATGTGAAAACCTAGTAAAGACTCCAATTGGAGGTATTGGTTGGCTTGCATATGAAAGGCATGCCACTGGCTCACTTGTTTCCTGTCTCTGTCTCTAGGAATTGGCTAACCCTGTGTGGTGCAGTCTATCCAGGGTCAACAAGGCCTTAGATGGCAAAGCATCAGAATACAGAAAGTAAAAAGATATGGTTGATGCAGTTTGCCATTGGGGGCATAAAAATTAAAGTGGTGGTTTGCAGACCTTTTGTTTGTTTGTTTTATGCCCCTGAATCGTTTTTTCAAATGAAATCTTATTTACGTGGACAACAGTGTATGTTGTTGTTAATGGAGAGCTATTCTGGTTGGAATAAGGATCATCAGCCCACAGCCTTGAATACACGGCTTCCCTTCCCTCTTCCTGAGTGGTTCTTGAGGGGATTCTAGAGATCTAGGGATGATGGCTTAGAAACAGGTCACTGGAGGTCTCTCCTAATGCCAGTTGTACCTGCCACAACGTGGGAGCCTGCTGCCCACATTCTAGTCTCCTGTACATATACTGCCTAGGTCTGTTGGAGGTTCATAAGAGGTCCCATGAACCCATCACCCAGGTCTGTTCTGCCAGAGCACTGCTCCCAAGTATACCATCTGCACCAAGGACAAGGCCAGGAAAGGAGACACCCCAATGCAAGCTGGGATTTGTATTGGGTATCAATTATATTGTTTAGAGACTTATTAGGAACTGAAATCACAATGTATTCCTCTGGGGAGTTAGACTGGGCCATGCAGAAGACTCTGGCCTAGAATAAAGAGACCTGCACAACTTCCTTTGCCCCCTTTCTCCTAAGCTTCTGAATCTCAAGTCCTGTATATCTTTCCCCTCAAATGGCTAGGAAAGCCCAGTCTGAAGATAAGCCAGTTAGCCATGGAAGAATAAGAGCAAGGATTTGTCCTGTTGTCTCGGCCAGATTAATTGTGATGATCTTCCCTAGACCTTCTCTCTCAGGCCTGTCTTAGTTCACTAACTGCAAGTAAGCAAAACAAAGAAAGTAAATCAGCATTTCACTGTCATTGGTGTCGTCATCATCATCATCACCATTTATATTGTTAATTTTATTATAATGATCAGTTTTTTCTTAATGTCCCTTTCTTGCTTCAAGGCAATTATTATTAATGTAAGTTTAGTGTCCGTCTTTGCCCTGAGATGGTGGGAGAAGTTATAGCTCTCTATCTCATTAAACTGAATTTTCTAAGTCCATGTTCCCTCAGATGACTGTGGCAATGAGATGACATTGTTGTTGTTATTTCTCTGTTGACTTATTGTATCACATATTTGTGGGTATGCTGAAAGCCTGGGCTCCTCACTAATAGGCTCACCCCACAACCCTTGGTGAACCTCATTTCATCCTGTTCCTTGTGCTCATCGAGGACCATTTGTTGTCCTTGATTGTACTTCTGTGCCCTGTTCCTGCCCATGTTTTTGTGGGTTTTTTTGGTTTTTTTGTTTGTTTGTTTTTTCTTGTGGGAAAAGCATCCATTGGGAGGAAAGAGCGACCTTCTTATTTGGAATCTGAGTTAGAAAATGATTCCCTGTTGTTTTGCACGATGGAAATTTCAAGTAACATCTCCTTGGAAACAGTGGCAACTGACAACCCAATTAATCACCTATTACTCAGTATCAAGTAATGGAATAATTTTGGTTTATTTATTCTTGATTTTGAATTCAGAACTGTGTTCTAGAGAGTTGGAGAAACTGGCTAGAAGCCTGACATCTGAAAAAGCAGAATAATATCCTACTTTTCTATGAGGCTGCTCTGTGAATGGTAGAACATCCTGAACACCTAAGAAAAGTGCCTAAGTTGGAGGTTTATTATATGTACTGAGTGCAATTAGTGTCATGTTAGCTCCAGCAGAAACCTGATATGGGAGATTCAAAATGATGTGTTAGAAGAGCACTTGACTAAGACTTAGAACACTATTTTTGTAATACAGGTGTTTCTATGTATTGGCTGCATGATTTTAAATTCCTCTTTTCCTTTCATTCATATTGACATGCATGTTGACTGTTCAAGTGAGATTATTTATATAAAAATTTTTGAAATCTATGGAGTATGATCCATATGTAGAATGTTATTGCCTGCAGTTATCTAAAATGAAGGAAGCGCACATGCAGTTCTCAACTTACTTTCTTGGCTTCCTAGATAATATAGAAAATTAGAAGTTAACTTTAACTCATATGGACAGGTAGGTGAAGTAGAAAACAAGCTCATGTGGAGATGGAAAGGAATCATCCTTGAGCAGATGAATAATGATAGAGGGAAGCAGTTGGCGGTGGGTTGTGTTATGTTCCCAGGCCTTACTGATTCTGGCACAGCCACCCTGAAGACTTCCAAAAATTTAGGAGCAAACATTTAAATATATAACAAAAAAAGCAAAGGCATTTGAAGAATATGATAGTATAACTTCAAGGTTAATTTAGCAAATTAAAAAAAATTGTGGGGTCTATTCACTTACAATTAGCATACTAAGGTTTGAAATACCCTCAGAAATGTCTAAAACTCATAGGTGTGGAAATCAGCCCAGAAATTGTTCAAGGATGTGAAGTGAAGATTCTGAGGTGCTCCGTAATTCTGATTTTTATTTCATTTTGAATTACTAAGTGATAGAACCCCAAGTGACATAAGAAATAAACTAGTCCAATCATTTCATGATCCACATGGCAAATCTGATTTTCAAGGTGGTAACTGGCTTCTCTAAGGTTACACTCCAAATCTGTGCTGTCCTATCTGGTCAACATTAGCCACACATCGCTATTGGGCACTTGAAATGTGACTAGAGAAACTAAAGTAATCGAATACTAAATCTTATTTTATTTTAATTAATTTAAATTTAAAAACTGCTGTTTAGTTCAGTTATTGGAACATTTTCATTATGTCAAAGCAACTTGGCTATGTTAATCTACTTTTTAACTGTGAACTTCATGGAATCTAAATACAGATCAATTATTTCTGAGGAAAATTTAACATCTAAATCAAGAGGTGCTATAAGTGTAACATACACATCAGATTTCAGAGACTTTGTTATTAAAAAATACAAATATTTCATCAATATATTTTATATTGATTTTATGTTAAATAATGTTTTGGATATATTGAATTAAATAAAATCTATTAAAATTAATTTTACTTGTCTCTTTGTACTTTGTTTTAATGTGGCTACTAAAAATGTAATTACATACGTGGCTCACATTATATTTCTGTTGGATAGTGCTGCTTTAGAGGATAAAACAAACAAGACTACAAATCTAGTTTTTTATTCTTGGTCTCTTGTTCTTTCCACTGAACTTTGATGCCTCTTTAGCACATTTGCTTATCTCCTCCACTATTTTTTCAAAAGCTGGTATGTGGGCTTTCATCAAAAGTTAAAAAAAAATTAAAAAAGGTATCTGGCTGGAGAGAGCATTCTGGGAAGATGGCAGAGTAGGAAGTACTGGGAATCTGTCTCTCCACCTAAACAACAATTTCACTGGCAGAATCCATCAGATATAACTCTTTCAGAACTCTGGAGTCTATTGAAGGTTTGCAACTTCCAGGGGAAGCCTTGGTAGGTAAATTGCAGTTAATTCCAGTCAACTTCAGCTCTTAGTACAGTAGCAGCTACGCACCCCCCACCCTCACCCCCATGGCAGGCTGCTGTGCATATGTTCCTGAAGCAGCCTACACACAGTTTGCAGGAGCCAGGGTGGGGAAAAAGGACCATGTTCTCCAAGTATCAGGGATCTGTATTCTGATCACTGATTGCTGCTTCTGATCACACGGGCTTAGGCTGAGAGATAGGCAGCCTCTCTTGTTGCAGTAACATCACTGTCCTCATTGTTGTGAGCCCCTCCTCCTCTGACTGAAGTGATTTTTTTAGGGGGTTTAAAGGGCTAGTGCCCTTTCCTCCCTCCCCTTTATTTTTCCTCATTTCCCCTTCTAGAAGTCAGACATTAAAGACTAGGATATTTAAAACAAATACACATATGTGGAAAATTAGAAAGTGACCACACATGTCCAGGGAAAGCCTAAGCCTCAGAAAAATCCTGAGACGACATTAAGTTTACAGCTCAGGCTAATCCTTGATCCTTGGTGCAGAGACAGCCTACAACAATTTACAAAAACAATAAACAAATACAATTACAAGAAACAGCAAACTCTGGAGAAGGGGAAGAATCTAATTTCCAGAGTTACCACATTATTAGATTCAAATGTCCAGTTCTCAACTAAAACAACAAATCTCAAGGCATAGAAAGAAAGGGGAAAGTATGGCTCATTCAAAGGAAGAAAAAAATCAGCAGAAATTGTCCCTGAAAAAGACCTGATGGTTGATCTAACAGACAAAGACTTTAAAGCAGCTGTCTTAAAGATGCTCAAAGAACCAAGAAAGACGTGGATAAAGCAAGAAAATTATGAATGAACAGAATGGAAATATCAGTAAAGAGATAGAAAACTTAAAAGCAAATAAAATTGAAATTCTGAATTGAATTGAAAAAGTACAATAACTAAAATGATAAATTCACTAGAGGGATTCAAAGACAGACAAGAGGGCAGAATAAAGAATCAGTGAGCTTGAAGAGGGGGAAATGGAAATTATCAAGTCTAAGGAACAAAAAATTAAAAAGATTGGAAAAAGTGAACAAAGCCCAAGGTGCCTGTGGGACACCATTAAGCAGACAAACATATGCATTGTGGGAGTCTAAGAAGTAAGAAAAAGAGAAAGAAGAAGAGAGCATGTTTGAAGAAATAATGGCTCAAAACTCCCCAAATTTGATAAAATACATGAATATAAACATCCAAATAGCTCAATGAACTCCAAATAAGGTGAACTCAAAGAGACTCACACTAAGACACAGTACAATCAAATTTTCAAAAGTCAAAGAGAGAGAATCTTGAAAGCAGCAAGAGAGAAAAAACTCATCACACACGGGATCCTTAATAAGGATATCAGCAGATTTCTCATCAGAAACTTTGGAAGCAAAAAGGCAATGGGCATATATATTCAAAGTACTAAAAGTAAAAAGAAACCCAAACCAAACCAAAACAAAACAAAAATCCCCACCGTATCACCTAGAATCCTACATCCAGCAAAACTGTCCTACAGAAGTGTGGGAGAAATTAAGACTCCCCATAAAAACAAAAGCTGAGGAAGTCTGTTACTGAAAGAATGCTCAAGAGACTCCTGCAGGGTAAAATGAAAGGACATTAGACAATATCTCAAAGCTGTATGAAGAAATAGAGATATCAATAAAGGTAAAAATATGGACAATTATAGAAGCTAGTATTATTGTAACAATGGTTTGTAACTCCACTTTTTGTTTCCTATGTGATTTAAGAGATCAATGAATTTAAAATAAGTATCAGTTTATGTTTTAGGGCACACAGTGTATAAAGGTATAATTTTGTGATATCAGAAATCAAAAAAGATGGGGATAGGGCTGTAAAAGAGAAGAGATTTTATATGTTATTGAAATTAGGTTGGTATAAATTCAAATTAGAATGTTTTAACTTTAGGATGTTAAATATAATACCCATGGTAACAGCAAAGAAAATAGATATAGAATATACAAAAAGCAAATGAAGAAGAAATATAAACATTTCACTACAGAAAGTCAACTATACACAAAAGAAGATGACATGCAGGAAATGCGGGACAGAAAACTAAAAGGCACATAGAAAACAAACAGCAAAATGACAGAAGTCTCTTCTTATCAGTAATTAATTTAAATGTAAATAGATTAAACTGTTCAGTCAAAAGACAATGATCTGGGCTTCCATGGTGGTACAGTGGTTGAGAGTCCGCCTGCCGATGCAGGGGACACAGGTTCGTGCCCCGGTCCGGGAAGATCCTACATGCTGCGGAGCAGCTAGGCCCGTGAGCCATGGCTGCTGAGCCTGCGCGTCCGGAGCCTGTGCTCTGCAACGGGAGAGGCCACAACAGGGAGAGGCCTGCGTACCGCAAAAAAAAAAAGACAATGATCCAACTAAATCTATTTATAAGAGACACAAATAGATTGAACGTGAGCACATGGAAAAAGATATTCTATGCAAGTAGTAATCAAAAGAGAGCTTAGGTGGCTATACTAATATTGGATAAAGTAGACTTTAAAAAGTTTACAAGAAACAAAGAAGGACATTATATACTAATAAAAGGGTCAATACAGCAAGAAGATATACCAATTATGAACATTTATGTACCTAATAAAAGACCATCAAAATAGATGAAGCAAAAAATGACAGAATTGAAGGGAAAAATACAGGCCTACAATAATAGTTGTAGACTTCAATATACATTCTGAATAATGGCTAGAATAACCAAACAGAAGATAAATAAGGAAATAGTGGACATATACAACATAATAAATCAGCTAGATCTAACAGACACATACAGAACATTGTACCCAATGACATAATACACATTCTTCTCAAGTGATGGGTGTATGACCTATGCCCCATGCTTGGAAGGGTCCCAAACTTCATTTAATTCATGGCTTTCATCATCTTGAAATTCTTAAGTTTTTAACAAAGGACTCTGCATTTTCATTTTGCAGTGGGCCTCACAAATTATGTAGCTGGTCCTGGGTACAGGTGGTGGAAGTAGACGGGATATAATATTTTTAAAATATTTGGAAAGATGAAGTTGCACTTGAGGCTTACATCTGGATGAAAGTGAGAAGTGGAGCCTTTGGAGACACTTTATCACATGCTTATCCCTAAACTGAAATAAACCAGTATATACAGTTCCTTCCAATCTTTGTTTTTAGATTAAGAAATAGACCAATAGCTGACCTGTGGCAGCAGTGAAATTATGGGTATGATTCCACCAGAAAAACATCAATGTAAACAGCTGTCCACTGAGTGGGGAAACAAGAAATAGAAAAAAAGACTCAACCAGTCGTTTGCAACTGCAGATTACAATTTAGGCTGTAATTACAATAACTACAATGGAAAGAATTGTAATGTGTGCTGAGTTAAATATTTTACTTGTGCAGAATTTAACACCAAGTTTATTCTTTTTCTGATAAGTGATTTTTATTTCCTTCAGTACATAAATGAAAATGGTCAAGACTGAAATTTAGCAAGTGATAAAATGGTTCATTTTTACGTATTTGCCAGTTTGTGTACATGCATACATGTGTTTATGCATGCGTCAATGTGTATCTATATAATATACATTCATGTGGAAGAGGGAGAATCATGTGCCAAGCACCTTGAAAAAGGAAGGAACATGGTAAATTCTGGCCATTCACTGACAAAGAAAACACTGAAAAAGGACTAGATTCATGGTGGGAAGATCATAAGTTTGATTTCAAAAGCACATGAAAAGTTTAATCCAAAGTGCCTCTGAGATATTTAAAGGAGCTTAATAAGTAATTGTTTTGGATACATGCATTTGGAAATCAAAGGAAATACCTGATCTGGAGAGGTGAATTTGAAAGTCACCTGTTTATAGCTAGTGATTGAAGTCTTGGGCATTAATTAAGCAAAGAAAAATAGGAGAAAGAAGAAGAGGCCAGTGGCTAATCCTTGCAGACTTGATAAGCCTGCTTGTGTGACTGAGAATGGGGGGGACACAGAGGTGGGAGGAAAACCTGCACTGAATTGAGACGAAGAGACTCCAAGAGAAGAGATGATCTTATGAAGATGAAATGGTCAGTGGTGCCAAAAAGTACTAGCAGGTGTAATAAAGAAGAGAACAGAACAGTACCTGTTAGATTAAGTAAGATAGAGACCACCAGTACCACTGAAAGAGCTGCCCAGGGGACAGAAGACAGGCTAGGGTGGATTGGGAAGTGGATGGGATAATGATAGTGAAAATGCACACTTTGCTGATGCCCTGTCTCTCACTCTCTCACTCCTTCTCTTCTTCAAAGACATAGAGAATCAAGCCATCTGAGCCTCCATCTGCTCATTCACTCTGCTGAGAATGCTTGAGGTGTAGTGGAGGTATCCAGGAAGAGCCCATTCTCTCCAGGGGCTGAGAACAAAGCCAGGGCAGCAAAGGTGATGGCCCTGCACTTCTGGCCCTGCTCCAAGTCTCAGTCTGGGAGTGATATATGAAGCTAGGGAAATCACTGAGCCAGTGGGCTTCATTCCTCCTTTAAGAAGACAAGAGATTCGGGGAGTATTCATTGCCTTCCAGAGGAAGACTAACCCTGGGTCTAAGCTGAGACTCAGCCAGAAGGAAGTGTTTAGTCAGAGTACGACCCCTGTGAGGCCATGCCTGGTGAGTGCTTGCCGAGGTCCCGCAGTTAGTGCGACATGTCCTCCTGAATACTGCAAGTGACTAGAGGTCTCACGTTCACAAAGTTCTCAAATTTAGACTTCCATCCCTGAGTCTAACTGAGGCAACACACACAATCTCAGAAGTACGCTAGCAGGATTGGAAAGAAGATATCCCAAAACTGTAAATGTCTCTATTCCCTTTCACCTCGGGCAAGCTACTGAACATTTCTGTGCCCCAATTTCTTTGTCTTTGAAATAACCATAATGGAACATACCTCATAAGGTTGTTGGAAAATTAAATGATGTAAGATATGAAAAGTGCTTTGAGCAGCATATAGTAAGCACTCAATAAATGTAAGCTGTTACTATTTTTCTTACTACCAGGTGCTTGTGAACAGCATGATTGCATTACATTGTAAATATTTCTTGTATAAAACATTAATTTGTTAAAAGTAATATTTTAAAAATAGCATCATTTTGGTGACCCTGTTTTGACATTTCTTTATCTTTTTTTTGTATACTAGAGCCTTAAAACAATCTAAGTGTTTTGGGTTATTCTCCACTTCTGAGTGGGCTTGACAATGATTGCTAAAGAGGAATTACCTATAGAAACTGAATGTGGGAGAAAGTGGTGATGGGGAGTCTAACTCTGTCTTCATAATTGCAAGAGATTTCTTGAATGCTCAGCCTCTATTGTTCTTGTTGTATTGGGTTGGACAAAAAGTGCTTTCATCTTTTAAGTAAAAATAAAAGACACATTTTTCATTTTCACCAAGAAATTTATTGAACAACGTATTCATCCTTTTGTTCCACTACTTTCTGCCATTTTTCAGGCAACTTCATAATTCTATCTTCCCAAAACTTTTTATCTTTTTGAGCAAAGAACTGTTCTAAGTGCCTTACAGTCTTTCAAGGAATTGAAATTTTTTCCATTAAGAGAATTTTGTAAAGACCGAAATAAATGGAAATCCAAAGGTGCAATTTCTGGTGAATACGGCAGATGAATCAGAGCTTCCCAGCCAAGCTGTAACAGTTTTTGCCTGGTCACCAAGGAAACATGCAGTCTTGCGTTATCCTGATGGAAGATTATGCATTTTCTGTTGACTGATTCTGGGCGCTTTTCATCGGATGCTGCTTTCAGTTGGTCTAACTGGGAGTGGTACTTGTCGGAATTAATCGTTTGGTTTTCCAGAAGGAGCTCATAATTGAGGCCTCCCTTCCATTCCCACCATATACACAACATCACCTCCTTTGGATGAAGACCTGACTTTGGTGTGGTTGGTGGTAGTTTATTTCACTTGCCCCACGATCTCTTCTATTCCACATTATTGTACAGTATCCATTTTTCATCCCCCATCACAATTTGTTTAAAAAGCAGAACGTTTTCATTACGTTTATGTAGAGAATCGCATGTGGAAATACGGTCAAGGTTTTTTTCGCTTAACTTATGTGGAACGCAAACATCAAAGTGATTAACATAACCAAAGTGGTGCAAATGATTTTCAACGCTTGATTTGGATATTTTGAGTATGTCAGCTATCTCCCACGTGGTATAACATTGATTGCTCTCAATTAATGTCTCGATTTGATCGCTATCAACTTCAACTGGTCTACCCAACCGTGGAGCATCGTCCAGTGAGAAATCTCCAGCACGAAACTTTGCAAACCACTTTTGACATGTTCTGTCATTCACAGCACCTTCTCCGTACACTGCACAAATCTTTTTTGTGTGTTTCAGTTGCATTTTTACCTTTCTTGAAATAATATAGCATAATAGGCTGAAAATGTTGCTTTTTTTCCTTCCATCTTCAATATTAAAATGGCTACACAAAAATTCACCAACTTTGATGTCTTTTGTTAAATGCACGCTGATGTGACAGCAGTCACATACAATCTAACAAAATTATTTTAAATGAAGTTAAAGACAACTAGGTGCTACTAGAGCCGTCTTACGGAAACGAATGAACGTTTTGGCCAACCCAATATTTGATCTGGTGATAAAATGCCTGTTGCTGCACTGCTGTTATCAATGTCATCGTTATTAAAATGGCCAGTTCTCGTTGGAAAACTGTCTTCACAGGTTGTGACCAGTAGGTAAGGCCAGCTCTTAGCATGTCTGTAGGCAAATGGCACTGCCAAGGGTTGCTTTGTGAATTGTTATACCAAACATTAATTTAGAGAACTGTAGCTCATAGGGACATTAAAGTTTCATGTGCTTATCAAATAGATTTAGAACATTCTAGAGACTGAAGGTTCTGGGAAAAAAAGGGAATTGAAAAAGCTTGTCTGATCTAGCTTGATGCTTAGGCAGAAAATTCTCATTTTTCATAGAAAAAAAAGTTGCTAAAAGACTAGTTATTGGGCATTGTTATTCAAACCAGACAAATTAATCTTTGGAAATTCAGAGTTCATGGAACATATATATTTAAGAGAAACAGTAGCTTCACTACTTTTTACTATTGTCAAATACAGAAAATATTCACATTAAGTCATGGTATTTCTGAGCTCCAATTAATTTCTTCTAAAATGCACTCTAAATTCCTGAAAGATATGCCTGTCTTGGCATCCACCCTGGGCTAATAAAGGAACAGATATGATACTTAGCAAAGCTAAAACTTCAGGCTGGGAACGGGGAGACTAATTCACAGTGAATTCCATGGAGAAAAATCTAGACTTAGGAGCAGGTAGAGGCCATGAAGGAGGGCAAGAATGGCTCACATTTCAAGCCTCTGTGCTAGGGATCTCCACTTGGACAGAGAGCATCTTCTTAGGAATAATCTTAACTGGTTTTGGGGTTGAGAAGATATGGTGGGTAGCGGGGGCAGAAAATGGCAGCCCTCTTCTTGATGCTTGGTCCTCTAGCACTCGTTTTGTATAAATTTTACTAACCTGGTGGATAGGTATTACATTGCCATTTAACAGATGAGAAAACTGAGGCTCAGAGAGTGTACATGACTTACCCCAGGTCACATAGCTGGCAATTTGGCAAGGATGGTTGGGTGCTAGGACCAAACCCCATATCATTCATTCCTCATCGTACGTGATCTTTACTGCTCCATCCTAGCTGCCTCTCATCACGCAGTTGGGTGCCCTCAGTTTCAATATCTCTTTCTAATGATATTTGGAGGTGTTTTTAAACTAGTGAATTACAAACACAGGTTACATGAACATGGCTGAATCTGTATCATGGCATAAGAACTATTCACAGTTTACTTTTCAATTAACCTAAGTATAATCATTATATTCCTGCTGGCATTTTTTGCTATACCTGTCTCATTGTAATCAACTAGTTAATTGACTGACAGCTACCTTGATTATGAAAGGGCACAGACAGTTTAACAAGTTAAAAATATAGAAGAAAGCAGATGAAGCAAAAATAGGAAATGAGGAAAAGCTGCATTTTGGCTAAGGATGCGACTTTGCTTCGCACGGTGCCCTCTTCTTTCATTTCCTGAATCCCACTAACACTCCTGCCTGGGCTCTACCTGGTTCTTATCACAGGCTGGAGGGTAGTACAGGAATGGCTGCTTCTTGCTTTCTTAAACTGGAGACTTATAATCAATGACAGAGAACGACCAATATAAGCTGATAAAGTAGATTGAAGTCCAACATTTCCCCCATATTGTCAAAATATTGCTTTATTTCATTCTAACACCTTTTCTGTGTAAATGTATAAACATTTTTGCCGCATTGAAATTATACCATAGACAATTTTATTTTCTGATTTCTTTTTACTTTATATTGTTACAGCATGCAAAATTCTTCGAAAAGAATTTGGAAAACAGATTTAATTAGTTTTTCTTTTAATCATGAAACAAATATATTCGTATGGTAGACAAGTCAGGAGTATACAACAGTATGGTCTCTCCCTACCCACACCCAGCCCTATCTCATCCCTGGCACACTGGTAAAATGCCTACCAGGCCTCTTGCTATTAAGGCAAACCTCTGACTCTCTGTGGTCATCCTGCAGCCAGTTGTAGAGTAGCTGAGCTGCAGAAATGGGATGGAGGTGTTTGCACACAGCTCCTCTGCATCCCTAGCCAGGGACACTTCTTCCCTAATAGTTTTTGCCTAAATCTGTGAAATACTCATCCCCTCCATCCTGGCTGCCAAAGCTCAGTTCTGCTGTTTGGCCATTTAATAATGACCATAAACACTGTGCACTTGGAAGATCTGGCTGTATCTGCCAGGTGTTCTGCCCTTGGACCTCAGGGCAGAGGGCTTGTGAGTTTGTATGCATGGAGGCTGCATGTTATCCATCCAAGCGCCATGACCATGTGGGGTGGTAAAAACAAACTGGAAGCAGCAAGACACCCAGGACTGTGCCCAGGCCCCCCAACCACCTGTCCTTGCTTCTGGCCTTGTGGCTTTAGGTTCTGGACTCTGTATCCAACTTGGATTGCTGTATCCTTTGGCAACTTTCCTACCTCTTTTTACTTCTTGGTCTTTGGCTAATTCACACCTGTGACTTTCGATGTTAAGTGTTATCATGTGGGTTTCTTCCATCCTAACTTCATGGCCACATAGAATTTTAACTCTGGCCATGGCAAGGCTATTCACCCTCTCACTCCTTCTGGGATGGAGCAGATTCCAATATTTTGCCTGTGGATGTTGTTGGGTCACCTACCCTGGGGCAAAGCATGAAGTCCCAGCCATTCTCCCACTTCCCATATCCGGGAAATTCAGTGTGATAGGAAGAAAAGACAGCCACTATCATTGTCCAAAAGAGCGAGAGAAGATTAGTGGAACTGACACTGAATTTACGTTAGCCACTCCATGCAGTGTCACCACCACCTTGCCCATATTTCTTCTCTTGCACTAATTCTAAGGTAGTTTCAGTAAATTTCCGGCTCCCAAGCCCAAGAGGTAAGGGTGGAGAGGATGAGCAGCTTCCCATCCGGACTGCTCTGTTGGAATGAGGCAGAATCAACAGCCTGTCTGTGAAGGTGTTCTACAGCCCCATTCTCTGCCTCCCAGGAATAAAGGGCTGGTAAGCTAATTTATCACCAAATTCTGCCAAACTAACAGCAGGACAAATTGTCAAAGACTTTAGAGTATCCCTTCAGAAGTCCCTCTGCTCCCTTTCATTCACTGGCGGTGTGAGTAAAATGGGTACTTTTCCAGAAAGCAGCCAGAAGTGCAAACTGTAATTATGTATCCTTTGTCCCAGATATTCTATTTCGGAATTTATACTTTAGGAAATTATTGGACAAGCATCTGAAGAGGCAACTGGGTAACTGTAAAATTCTGATGGCAGAGTTGGTCATAAAAGCCAGAAAAGGGAAAGTGGAAGGGAAGGATGGAATAAGGAAAGAGAGAGAGAGAAGCTTTATTGTCTCACAGTATGGAATTGGTTAAATAAACCATGGTCCATCTATAAATGAAATACTATAATACTGGGCAACTTTTAAAAATAGTTTAAATGTAGTTACTAGCCTGGAAAATGTTCTTCTTATATGGTTAAGTTAGAAAAAGCAGGTTACCAAACAGTATCCTTTTAAGGATATGAACTAAACGTTAACAGTGGTTATTTGTGGGTGCTGTGATTTCAGGTGACTTTTAAAAATTATTTTTGTTTACACGCTTTTTTTGAAGTCATCTACAAAAACATGCATTACCTCTGTAATTAAAACTCACAGTGAAGGAGAAAAGTATCTGGTGAAGTAACTGAAGCCCCCAGCCATTCTGAGCTCATTGCTTTTTGTGAGAAGTGACAAGCACCACCGGGACCCAAAGACATCTTCCTGTCTTGGAAACAATGCTCTCTCCCCAAGTCAGGATGAGCAGAGAAATCTGGATGAGAACCTCATACTTGCCCGACATCACCGCATATAAATTCCTGGCGTTGGCAATCCTGAGCCAACAAGCAGAAGCCCCACTTGGGGGCCAGCCCTGAAGAATGAGTTTTCAAGAGCTTCATCTCGCTGACGCTTCTGCACAGCGCCACCCAGAGGACAATCAAGGAAATACAGTGGTTCCTCAGCTCTTCAGACCTGTTTCTGATCTCAGGAAAAGAGGCTGCAGTTATCTCTCAGTCCACTAATGTCCGGTCCCCAGCTACCCTGACGAACCAAGCCTCGCTGGACCGCCCGGGTGCACTACTTTCAGGTACTCCATCCCAAATGGGCTCGGAATATTTGCGGGCGGTGCCTAGAAATCTGTATTTTAAATAAGCCACTCTTTGGACACTGAAAGCTGGAAGGCAGTTAGGTTGTCTACACACCCTACCGTCTATGCCCTTGGAAACTCAGGCCAGCAGAGCTAATTTCTCCTTTCTCTCTATGCAAGGAGGTGGAGTGTGTGGGAGTTCAAACAAGCTGAATCTCACAACAACTTTATGAATTCCTTACTTCATTCCCACTGCCTGACACTGGTGGTAAATGAATAGCAGGGCTACCCCTCCCCAGGATGATGCAGACAGAGGGGATGCTGGCATGTAAGTAGGTAGTTATTGTACAGTGTGATAGGAGAATGGTTGGAGGTCAGAAGTACAGAAACCAAGATGTGACAAGGTGTGGAGTATTCAGAACTGGTAGAAAATCTGTGTGCCTGGAGCAGCAGAGGCAGGGACAAGAAGAGGCTATGGAGTCAGTGAGAGATTCATTGAGCCCATTGTACAGCTGAGAAAACAGAAGAATTTGGAGCTAAAGTAATTTGCTTGTGGTAATGTAGGTAATTTGGATTAGAAATAACTCTTTTCTCCACAGGTAGAACACTGGCTATGTGTGGCCCTGTAACCCCAGGCAGAGGGATATTTTACTGCATTAGGTCTTAATTATTTTGATGTCATGGATCCCTTTGAGAATCTGATGGAATGTACATATATATACACACTTTTGAAAAATTGCAAGGGGTCTATTGACATGCTGAAGCACTTCTACAGTTTATAAGATAAAAACTCCTAACCCCCAATAAAGGACAGAAAGAGGTGGGAAGGGTAAGAGTGCATGGAACTGAAATCTAAGAAAACAGTTTTCGTCATTACTGGGAGAAAATGTCTTTGCAAAGGGCAGGAGGAAAACAAGAAGATGAGTAGTCCACGTGACATGCTGCCCGCAAAACATCCGAAGTGATGACAGCTGACGTGCTAGCAGTATTTTAGGATCCCTCCACCACTTGCACATTTGTTACTTCGATACACTGACAAAGGCCCACATTACGGATTATCGACTCTCTTTCCATTGAGGCTTTCCCACTGAGGCATAACAATATCAAAGCTATGGGCCTGGAAGAAGCATCATGCTACTGGTGTGAAGAAAACTAGGCAATGTGTATTAATGAAATCATTCATTGCCTTTCCCACAGGATGCCAGAACATTCTCACTTGCCTCTTGGTGGCCGGGTTTCCTCTGCAATGTCTCTCCCAGGCATTGCCTCAATGCTACCAACAGTGTTTGCCCAGCCTGGCCTCTGCTGTTAGGGCCTTGTTCTGTTAAAATAAATATGATAAACTCACTCTCTATAAGTTGGCTGTTCATAATGTAATGAGTAGCCCTATTGAAATGACTACCGAACTGAAGCATCAGTTTCAAGGCCTCAGCTAGGAGAAGTGAGGAATGCAAGAATACAAAGGAAGAAGATAATTTGGTTCCATGGCCCTAAGATCACTTAGCTTCTCCCTGACAGTGCCATCCTTAATGTCTAATCTGAAGTCAAGTTAAAAAACACTTAGACCAGCACGAAGAATGCTTGCTCAGTGGAACTTGTCCTTTTAAAACCTTCCACAGATGGAACCTCAATTGACACTTTTCCTCATCCCCATTATAGGAGCCCTGGAAGAGATCTTTAGAGAATCTATTCATCAACTTCTGTTTCATATCTTACAAGGTATAGATGATTATTATTCCTGCTTAATAGATAAAGAAAGTGAGTCATCTGTAGTGAAAAGAGTGGGGTTTGGTACCATGGAGTTCTGGATTCACTGGATCTGAGCATCAACATCCTTGTCTATAAAATGGGGCTAAAACCTATACTATCCAACATTATTATAGAAATTAATCAGCTACTTTATCAAAAGTGCCTGTCATCAAGTCAGGTAGACAGTAGGTGCTCAAAAAACAGTTTGTTCTTTTAACCAGTTGGACCAAAGTCACTCTTGTGGAAAACGGCAGAGCCAGGTGTTCTGACAGCGAATCCAAGAATCAGTCCATGCATGCTTTCCTGCCCTGCCTACTTCTTCTGTCTTCCCAAAGCCGGTGTGGAAAGAGCTTCACATTCCCATCTGGAGACTTGGAGAGTCACCTTTCGTGACAAAGATTCCTGCAGAATTAATTCACAGCATTGGTAAGGTGGGGTGGTGGTGGATGTGAGTGATTTTTTTTTATAGCGTTACAATAATTTATCATCTTCTCTCCAGCAGCCGTACTCTGGCTGGCAGCTCTAAAAACCCTGCAGTCCACGAGAGAGCAGTGAGCAGAAATATTTTCAAGAGCAGATGGGACATACCTTCAAAATGCAGGATTGTCCCACTGAAACTGGGACATCTGGCAACCCTAAAAAAGCCCAAACTAGATGAAATAAAAATTATGAGATGGAGAAGCAGAAAATATGTCTTTGCATTGATTAGCAGGGAATGTAATTAATCTCCTTCAACTCCCTTTTCAGTCCTGTGGTGTAAAACAAGAAGAAATCGCAGTCTTACTGCGTTCCCCTGTGACAATTCTTACGCGATAATTTCAAAGTAGTATGAGTTTTAAAACTTTGTAGTAATGCCTCCCCTTCTATTGTTCAGAACTGTTCAGGGAGTGATAAAATTCATGCCCAAACTTCCTCAATACAGTGCTTGTCTTATTAGCCTGGCCAACATGGGGTAAGGGAGAGGGTGGAAAATGTTCAGCTGACTAGAATCAGGCTAAACTTTTAGTTTTAATAGGAAATTATACAAACAAATATTTCTTTGCCTGTTAAGAGGTTTTATTCTGGATTTTTCTTTTTGTGGGTGCAGAAGCAAGAAGGGGAGAGCTGACCAGCCCCAAGGAAAGCGGGAAGATTTTCAGCTTTTCTTCTCAACTATACTTCCTTCCTCCTCATTCTGTTTTGTCTGCTAGCATCCTATGCTATTTTGGCCACATATTTCTTATCAAACCTGTGTTCCGTTTAAACAAAACACCATTGGACTAGACAGCAGTCTTAGTGTGTGGCTGTGCACCTCTGTCTCCTTTTCCTGCCCTGCTTGGGTCCAGCCCAGTACCCAAAATACTGTAGGTACTGAAAAGTAAAACGTGTGTGGGTTTGAACAGACTGGACCCCTTGTATTGACCGATAATTCTGCATTTGATCTGGAAGAGGACCAGATGAGGAGTCAGTACCAGAGTTCAGTTACCTGCTAAGCCACAGAAACAGGAACAAAGACAAAATCTAAGCATCTAAACCTTTTAAAGCCAAATATCCTGTCTTTATGAAGGTAGCATATATATATATATATATATATATATATATATATATATATATATATAGTTTCTTATTGAATTGTAGTTTATTCTCCCAAGTATTCTATTATGCCCACTTCTTGGATTAGAAAAACATTATGGACTGAATCGTGTCCCCTCAAAATTCATATGTTGAAACCCTACCCCTCCAATGTGAGGGTATTTGAAGATGGGACATTTGGGAGATAATTAGGATTAGATGAGGTCATGATAGCAGAGCCTTCATGATGGATTAGTGGCCTTATAAGAAGAGGAAGAGGTAAACCTCTCTCTCTGTGTGCAGTGCTCAGAGAAAGACCGAGTGAATGCGCTTCCAAGATGGCAGCCATCTGCAAGCTAGAAAGAGAGCTCTCATCAGGAACTAAATTGGTTGATACCTTGATACAGGACTTCCAGCCTCCAGAACTATGAGAAATTAATTTCTGTTGTTTAAGCCATCCAGTCTGTGGTGTCTTGATATGGCAGCCTGAGCTGACTAATACAAGAATTGATTCTCAGAGTGATTAAATACCATGCCCAAGGGCACATGATTAGGAAATGGTGAAGCCGAGACAAGAACCCATATGTGTAACTCCAAGCCCAGGACAATTTCTACTACACCATGTGGCCAGCTCCAAGTTCATGACCTATCGTACATAACTATTTAAACCATACATGGATATAAGCCTCTCTTTTACCCCAGGGGTTATTTCCTGGAACACACCACTAATGTGAGCAGTGCATGGGAGTTAGAAGACTTAGGTTTGCCTCATCCTCCACCATGTATGAGCTGTGAAGCCAGGCAGCCTGCTGCCCTCAGCCTCAGTTTCCTTATATGAATAGTGGGAATTTGTGGAATCAAATTGGATGATAAACTTGAAGTATACTTCTGGGCTGTTAAACACCTCAAAAACAACAGATAGCACATTAATTTTTAGTCAGAAGGGCCCTCAGAGATGATAGAGACTATTTCTCTCACTTTGCAAATAAGGAAATTGATAATAAACAATGATCTTTGAGAACTAACCCTGTCAGAGTCATCCTCCATTCATCCCTGAGAGAACATTTGAGGGTTGTTGATTTAAACAATTAAGAGAGAAGTCAGGGCCAATTTACTCATTAGGCACAGAAGGTATGGTATGTAAAGTACATAGGACTTCAGGGCCTAATTTTTATTTTTAACATCCTTATTGGAGTATAATTGCTTTACAGTGTTGTGTTAGTTTCTGCTGAAACAAAGTGAATCAGCTATACGTATACATATATCCCCATATCCCCTCCCTTTTGTGTCTCCCTCCCACCATCCCTATCCCACCCCTCTAGGTGGTCACAAAGCACCCAGCTGATCTCCCTGTGCTATGCAGCTGCTTCCTACTAGCTAGCTATTTTACGTTTGGTAGTGCATATATGTCCATTCCACTCTCTCACTTTGTCCCAGCTTACCCTTCCCCCTCCCCGTGTCCTCAAGTCCATTCTCTACGGCTCCATCTTTATTCCTGTCCTGCCTCTAGGTTCTTCACAACCATTTTTTATTTTTTTTTTAGATTCTGTATATATGTGTTAGCATACAGTATTTTTTTCCCTCTTTCTGACTTACTTCACTCTGTATGACAGACTCTAGGTCCATCCACCTCACTACAAATAACTCAATTTCGTTTCTTTTTATGGCTGAGTACTATTCCATTGCATACATGTGCCACATCTTCTTTACCCATTCATCTGTCAATGGACACTTAGGTTGCTTTCATGTCCTGGCTATTGTAAATAGAGCTGCAATGAACATTGTGGTACATGTCTCTTTTTGAATTACGGTTTTCTCAGGGTATATGCCCAGTAGTGGCATTGCTGGGTCATATGGTAGTTCTATTTTTAGTTTCTTAAGGAACCTCCATACTGTTCTCCATAGTGGCTGTATCAATTTAACATTCCCACCAACAGTGCAAGAGGCTTCCCTTTTCTCCACACCCTCTCCAGCATTTATTGTTTGTAGATTTTTTGATGATGGCCATTCTAACTGCTGTGAGGTGATACCTCATTGTAGTTTTGATTTGCATTTCTCTAATGATTAGTGATGTTGAGCATCCTTTCATGTGTTTGTTGGCAATCTGTATATCTTCTTTGGAGAAATGTCTGTTTAGGTCTTCTGCCCATTTTTGGATTGGGTTGTTTGTTTTTTTGATATTGAGCTGCTTGTAAATTTTGGAGATTAATCCTTTTTCAGTTGCTTCATTTGCAAATATTTTCTCCCATTCTGAGGGTTGTCTTTTCATCTTGTTTATGTTTTCCTTTGCTGTGCAAAAGCTTCTAAGTTTCATTAGGGCCCATTTGTTTATTTTTGTTTTTATTTCCATTTCTCTAGGAGGTGGGTCAAAAAGGATCTTGCTGTGATTTATGTCATAGAGTGTTCTGCCTATGTTTTCCTCTAACAGTTTGATAGTGTCTGGCCTTACATTTAGGTCTCTAATCCATTTGGAGTTTATTTTTATGTATGGTGTTAGGGAGTGTTCTAATTTCATTCTTTTACATGCAACTGTCCAGTTTTCCCAGCACCACTTATTGAAGAGGCTGTCTTTTCTCCACTGTATATTCTTGCCTCCTTTATCAAAAATAAGGTGACCATATGTGCTTGGGTTTATCTCTGGGCTTTCTAGCCTGTTCCATTGATCTATATTTCTGTTTTTGTGCCAGTACCATACTGTCTTGATTACTGTAGCTTTGTAGTATAGTCTGAAGTCTGGAAGCCTGATTCCTCCAGCTCCGTTTTTCGTTCTCAAGATTGCTTTGGCTATTCGGGGTCTTTTGTGTTTCCATACAAATTGTGAAATTTTTTGTTCTAGTTCTTTGAAAAATGCCATTGGTAGTTTGATAGGGATTGCATTGAATCTGTAGATTGCTTCAGGGAGTATAGTCATTTTCACAATGTTGATTCTTCCAATCCAAGAACATAGTATATCTCTCCATCTGTTTGTATCATCTTTAATTTCTTTCATCAGTGTCTTACAGTTTTCTGCATACAGGTTTTTTGTCTCCTTAGGTAGGTTTATTCCTAAGTATTTTGTTCTTTTTGTTGCAATGGTAAATGGGAGTGTTTCCTTAATTTCTCTTTCTGATTTTTCATAGGGCCTATTTTTAATTTATTTTAACATCCAAAGAAAAAAGTAAACTTTTAGATCAAATGAAATATTTTAATATATAATATTAACAAGTTCATCTTTACACCAATGTAGTTGTAAATTATAATTTTTAATACAGTTTATGAAGGAGGGGGCCCACAAAGGCAAAAGTGCCTCAGGCCCAGAACATCCTGTGCAGGCCTGAGAAAAGTACCACATAATGAAAATACTTTTATTTCCAAAGGAAACATTTCATTTACTTGGTTTCAATATTGCTCTGGAGTTCTGCAGCCACTCTCGGCTCTGCACTGTTCTCCTAAAAGCACTGCAATCTTTCCAGAGTCTTGTCTGCTTATGCTGTTCCCTTTGTCTACAGCATGCCCTCTGTCCTCACCATCGTCCCCACAAGGCAAACACTGTAGTGTCACCTGCCTCCGTGCCTTTGTTAGATTGCATCATAGGTCTTGGTCTCTTGGTTTTAACCATTCTTATCATTCTCACCACCTTTTGCCTCGTGTTTTAATCATTCATTCAGTCGGCCAACCATATCCAAAATGTGCAGAATGCCCTGTGAGAGGCAGTAAAGCTTAGTGGTAATGACCAAGGACTCTGGTCCTGAGTTCGAAACTCAGTTTTGCCACATACTAGCTGTGTGATATTTGCCTAGTCAGTTAACACACTTGCCTCAGTCTCTTCATCTGTAAAATGGAACTAATGATAGCATTAGTTCAAAGTTTCTTTTGAAGGTTATTTGAATATACATGCATATGTGTGCATATATTCGCATACACAGATTTGCTGCTGGGAACACAGTAAGCACTATGTAATGATAGATATTATCATTATTTATTGTTATTTTATTAATATAATTATTATAATATTATTATGTATCAATTTCTAGGCCCTAAGAATACAAAGAGCTCTTTAAGGGGTTCACTTTCTAGTGGAAAATTAGGCATATAAAGAAGACATATTAAGATAAATCTTTCTAAGTGTTTTGAGAGCCCAGACTGTCTCTAGCTAGGGGAAGTTGGGAAGACATTTTAAATGTATGTGGCCTGAGGCTGGGTCTCGGTAGAGGGTTGGCGTTCTGCAGGTTGATGAGAGGAACGGCATTCTAGGAAGGGTTTGCAGATTTAAATAGTCTCAAGATGGCAAGTTATGTTTGGAAATTGGTGAGAAATTTAGTGTGGCCAGAGCATAGGCCATTTCCAGGGAAAGGAGTCAAAGGGTGTGGGGTGGGGGGGAGGTGGGAGAGAAAGAGCCAAGCCGACTTGGAAGTTTGGTCCTTTCCCTACAAGCTTTCGGAAATTGGAGAGTAATCTGCTTAAATGTCTACTCTAGGAAGATCACAGTGGTGCAGGGTTGAGAGAGTTCTAGGCGGAAGGGTAATTGCAGGAGAGAACCAGTCAACAGACTGTTTTGAGCATGAGCTCAGATTTTAGAGTGGAACCTAAGTCAGAGAGGGTGTGAGGAGAGAGATTAAGAGGCCAGAAATGCAAGACTTGACAGGGCATGGTGACAGATTGGTTGTAGGAAGAAAGGGTGAGGGAAAGATTGAGACTGATTGATTCTTAGCCTGGGCGGCAGGATCAGTGAAGACTGAAAATGGAGAAGGAGGAGGTGTGCAGCACCTCTGGCGTGCATGTGGAGACGTCAGGGAAGCAGCTGAAAGGAAGAGTCTGGTACTCAGAAGAGAGACCTAAGCTGGGGATAAAGGTCTAGGGGATGACAGTTGAAGCCACAAGAGTAGTTGTGGATGATGGTCGAAGCCACAAGAGTAGCCGAGAGCACCCAGGGGAGTGTATCAGCCGTAGTTGGCTGAGAGCCACAGATCGCCTGCAGGGATTCAAACCTGAGCAGTTATGGTAAAGTTGGATGGAGCCAATGACAGAGTATTATCTTATTTAATTGTTCATTGTCTGTCTTGTCCACAGGAACGTTAGCTTCTTGAGAATAGAACCTTTGTGTTCTGCAAAAAAGGCATTGGCACACATGCCACTATTATCGTGTGATATAAATATAGACTGGAGCATTTGGGGAAGATATTACCAGCAGATGGGGAGTAGAGTGTACATGATCTTCCAAAGTTTATTATTCCAGAGAAGGGTATCCAGGTCAGGCACACCATTAAAACAGCTCTGGTAGAGAGAAATCTTCCACTCCTCTGAAATTCTACATATTTATAACGGTGGGAAGGGGGCGACCATGTAACAGTAGAAACTTCCTGGTAGATGTGTCCTCATTAGAAAGGCGGAACCTCAGAACTCCATGAATGTCTGCTTTGGTCCCTGTCCCAGGGAGCTAACTCTCTTTGCTGGACCACTAGAGGAGAGGAGGTAAGCCTCTAGGGCCATGCAATCTGTCTGTGAGCACCTATAACAGTGCTCAGCTCATAGTAAGTGGCCAAAACCAGTCATTGAATAAATGATATACTCCGAAGTGTCTAGCAGTGCTTGGCACACAGCAGGTACTCAAGGAGTGAGCTTTCTTCTGTCTTCCAGATGCTTACAGGACTCGTGCTAATTTCTAATTTATTTCTGTATGCCCTCTTCTCCACTCATATGTCCTTGCCGGGTCTGCTTCTCCTTATGGACCCTAAATACCCTGGGGTTCTTCCTCCTTTTTTCCTCCAATCCCATTTGCTCGACCTGTGTGCCATCCCTTTACCCCTCTCTTTTCTACTGGACATAACGCTTTAGAACAATCTAGTAAAATAGGGACTATGGCAGCCATTTTTCAGCTAAGGAAACTGAGACTTTCAGGGCTTAATGTCTTGCCCAAGGTCATAGGGGTGGTAAGTTGCAGTGTGGGAGTGTCTGAACCTTTTGACTCCAGGCCCAAGTCTCTGCAGTTGCCTCCTTTAGGAAGTATGTGATCCTCTTTCACAATTGTCCTTCAGTAGATCTTTGGGAGAAGATGATGGAATGATCATCATGTTGCACTTCCAGAAAAGCCACACAACATAGGCTGTTTAAAGTGGAATGATAGAAATGAGTAGAAAGAGTTCTATTAGTCAAGAGAGCTGGGTTACAGGGTCAGCTCTAACACCTGGCATATGTGTGACGCTGGACAAATCTCTGCACCACTCTGGGCCTCAGTCTTCACTTCTGCAAAATAGGAATAATAATTTCTGCCCTTTATACTTTATAGAATTGTTGAAAGAATCAACAATTGCATAATGAATGTGCAAAGCAAATGCAAATGCAAAAATGAATGCATAATTTGAGTGAAAAAGCATAGAGGATTGTAAAGTTGTCCACAGTATCAAGGGTCTCTCTTTTTCATTATAAAAATGGTCAATAATGAAAAGAGTGCTCTTTAGGGTCTCTAAAGATTAAATCACAGTATCAATTGTGTATTAATTTAAATGTTAAATTAATTTTTCCTAAAAGGCATCGTGCATGTTTGAACTATGCTTTATAAACTTTCTTTTAATCAGCCAGACTAAATTTCTTATAGTTCATTCTGGCAGAAATAATTCATTGTCATTGCCATCACTTCGCTAAACAGTGCTTTGAGGGCTTAAAACATCCCCAAGGATAGAACCAATATTTGCCAAGGGATCTTTTGGTCCATGAATCTCACTAATTTGCTCCTTGTGTTATATGAATGAGGAAAAGGCCCTGGCTCTTGGATCTGGGACATCTGAACTGACTCCTGCCAAGTGGCAGGGACAATTTTAGTGCTGCTGAGAATCTGACTGCTGTTTCCGCCTACTCCCGCCTTCCCCCTTCCTCCTGTCCTTGAGCACGCAGATGCTGCCTGCCTTCTGCTCTCTCCTTTACCAGTTTCTTGTATTTCCATGTCTCCTTGCACCCGTTTGCCTCTCTTCCAGATTCTCACTTATCCCTGTGTTTTCTTCCTTATCCCTCCCCATCCCCCATGCACAGTTTTATATTGGTTGGTTTCTCCAATAGACCTATGTTATGTCTTTCCTTACCCCAGGGAGCATGATAGAGCATAGCCTGGTGGTAGCAGGGGTGATTTTGTTTTTTCCTTGAACCCTCAAAATGCCAATGGTAAGAGTCTTTCCAAATGTGACCAGCATCTTTACCTTCTTTTTCTTCTTTTCCCTGGATTGTTGTATCCTTCCATTAACTGGAAACCTCTCTCCAGTTCTGCTCACTCCTGTCTACCACGTCACCCCACTGCATTCAGAGTGAACCTTCTAAATATTTAATCTGACCATGTCACTTCTAGAATGTCCCAGTAACTCCAGATAAAATCCATACTTCACATTCAAGGTCATGTATTACCTGGCCTCTACTTACTGCTGGGAACTTACTCATTTCCAGCTACACATGTAGCACACACTTAATCTCTGTTGGCATTGCTATTGAATAAATGAATGAGTGAATGCATTAGTGAATCGTAGATGCTCAGCATGGGC
Organism: Aethalodelphis obliquidens; assembly: GCF_003676395.1. Taxonomy (NCBI): domain Eukaryota; kingdom Metazoa; phylum Chordata; class Mammalia; order Artiodactyla; family Delphinidae; genus Aethalodelphis; species Aethalodelphis obliquidens. The sequence continues at coordinate 44,769,937 of NW_020837949.1, read as the reverse complement.
AGTAGTGTAATGCAATGGAAAGGTTAGACCTGTGTTCAGGTCTCAGCCACTTATTCACATAGATTAATTCATAGTAATTAATCTAGGATAGTAAATTAATAGCAAATATTATGCCCTTCCTCAGGGCCAGGACTAGGGAGAGGTGAATGAGGGGATTCACTTTGGATGCAAAATTTAAGGGGACACCAAAAAACTCAGGAATCAAGAAAATATTATTTTAATATAATATTTTTAAAAATCAAAATTAATGCAAAAAATCCATGATGAATGCAATTTCAGAATCTAATAAAAATGGTATCTACCCTGCACTTACATAACTCACCTCACTCTCTTCATCCTGCCCTTCTTACAGGATACCTGTGAGGACTCAATGCAGGGTGTTAACAGCCACCTAGCCTGGTGGCTGGTCTTCCACTCTGACTTGAGTTTTCTCTAAAGCAGCGATGCCCTGAGTGTGGCTCACAGACCAGTGTTGATCTGTAAACCATTGTTTTGTCTACAGTGAGATAAGTACAGAAGTTAAAAGTGTTTATATATTTTTATGGTAATTGGACCGTGATTTTATGCTCAATCTGTTTACAAATTTGGGCTTTTATTTTGCATGTCTTCTAGATTTTTTAATTTTCTTTTTTAGCAATTCATTTTTATTGTAGTTTACAAAAGTTTCGAAATAATTTTACAAAACTGGTCCTTCATCACAGATAATTTAAGAATCACAGACCTCAAGTCTGAGACAGCTGAAAAGGTCTGTGGTTTTCTAGAATTGGTTTATTTGTTCCTAACAAGGAGATGTACCAAACTGGGTAGATGTGGTCTAGAAACCACTAACTCCGGGGGGCGGGGGTGGGGGGTGGGGGTGGGGGTGGGGAGTCCAGCATCATTGTAGTCTATGCAAATGGCGCCCCCTAGTGTTCTGAGAATAGCACCCCTGTGTGGGTCCTGCACAGCCGACCAGGATCCATGCTTTGTATCCCCTTCCTACCTTTCAGATTGTATTTCATTTTCCCTTTTTATTCCTCACTTGCTGCTGCATTCATCTGGGCAGTGTATCCATCCATCTATCCATTCATTCAACAAGTACTTATGAGCCCCTACTATGGGTGGAGCACATTTACAGATGTGGGAATATAGTGATGATAGAATCAGACATGGTACCTACCTTTACCTAGCTTACAGTCTAGAACAGAGACCAGATGAACGATTACACAGACAAATAAATATATCAGTTACAAGCAGGTGACGTACCATAAAAGCTAAACAAAGTGCTCTGATGAATTAGAGAGCAAAGCTTCCTTAAACAGGGTGTTCAGTGAAGCCCTCTCTGAGGACAGGAGCTCTGAAGTATGATGAAATCTTAACCGTGCAAATAGCAAGGGAAAAACATTTATAGGAAGAAGGAATAAAATGCACTAAATCCAAAGGAGGGAAAGAGCCCTCTTTCCCTGAAAGTAGAGCAGGACCTGAAAGTAGAGCAGTGTGATTAGACAGAGGGACATGAGGTGAGGTTGAGAGGTGGCATGCCACATCATATAGCATCTGTCAGCCATGGTGAGCTGTTTGCACTCCGCTCTAAATGCAATAAGTCTGTCCCCAATTTTAAAACTTGTACCCCATCTTTGAATTGTATATTATTTGGGATATTAAGTGTGAGTAACACAAGCCTGGTAACCTGGTAAGCTTCCGTTCGCTGCTGTGGGGGATGTTTTCCGACTGTGTAGGGCACTTCCACCATCATCTTCCCTGACTGCTCCTCCCTGCACTGTTGCTTATTTTTGTACAGACTCTGATCCTGGGGAATCAGGCTGGGCAGGCATAACCTGCTTGGACTCAGTGATTGGTCAAGAGAAGAATGTGTGACGAAAGCCGAACTCATCAGGTTACCTTTCTGAGGTTTACTCTATCTAGAACCAACAGGAAACAGTATGTGTCTTCTGTGACTGGACTCCAACTGCCTGTGACTACATTCTCCACCTCAAGGAGAAAACTTGTGTGCATTGGAGTGAATAGGGTCAGAAAGAGGCAGTCTGACATGATAGATGGACAGAAAGTTGGAATCGTATCAGTCACAGGTCCCAGTCTCTGACCCTTTACGCTGCCCTGGTTCCTTCATCACCCTAGAAACCTTCTAATAAATCCTTTTTATTTATTGTTTTGCCTAAGCTTGTTTGAGTACAGTCTCTGTGACCTGTAACTAAAAAGACGTTACAACTGCAGCCTCCCAGACTCTTGACCTCCTCCAGGGCCCGTCCCTTTCCACACTCCCTCCTTGCGCAGGACTTCATCTCCCTTCACGTATGTTAAATACAGTGAGGGAAAGTCCATGTTTCCCAAAGTGGGTTTGTCAGAAACTTCCTACCATTGGGAAACTGAATTTGGCCATTTCTCAATTTTTTGGAGATGTCCTTTATCATAGCAGCTGTTAGAAAATTGGAAGTTCATAAGTGAATATTCCCCATAGCTTCTGTGAGTCTCTAGTTTGGACATATACATACCGTATCCTCATAGATATGCACACAGATGCACACACAGACACACAAAGGCACACAGGCTGGAGTGCATTCCTGTGGATGCTCAGGGCATGTTCAGTTGTTGCTTTTATGACCAAATAAAAGGAGTATCATTTTCCTCAATGTTCTATAAATGAAAGGCCTTTTCTTGGGCTCTGGGTCAGTTTAGAGCTCTTCAAAACCATCTGGAGCATGATTTCCTTTCTTCTTAACAATTTCTTTGTGCTGTTTTTCTTTAAGCTCAACTGTAGTAAGAGGAAAAAAAGCCTCTAAAACCAAGCCAAAAATCGGTGTGAATCCTGACAGCAGGCTCCAAAATGCCAAGTGGGAGAGAAAGAAATGGAAACACTGACTTTTTCCAAAGCCATGTAACAATTCATCCTTCAGCAGATATCCATGTGGTCTTAGTGTGTCTAAGCTTTCCGAGCTGGCCTGGGCCAGCAGGAGCAGTTTGTCGTGGTGGCTGCCTACTGTCATGTGCCCATCTATCCATCTCCTTCTACCACACTGAATCTGGTGATCTTTAGGATTCGCTGCAAATCCAGATGTTCAATCTGACTTAGAAACCCCCAGAGGACTAACTATGGGGGTGTCACAGAGGTGCATGTAGATATTTTCAACTGCAAATGATAAGTTAATGAGGAAGGTGGCTTGTAGGAGTCTTGGAACAAATGATCTACTGCTGGAAATTGGATTTTTCTGTGGCTTGCTCTACTTTTAAGAATAAATTCTACTGTTAATCCTGGATCTATACTATATTGCTCATACAGGGGGTGTTATGACTATGAATGTGCCCATTTTGAGAACCATTTATACAAAATTCTCAACTCCAAGACACATTCGGTATACACTAGTTATTATTGATCTTCAAAATAATTCTATTAATATTTTTCTGTCGAATGATTCTAATAAACCATCTTCTTCAGTTCCTTTAAGATAGATTATTTGTGACTACTTACATGTATTTAGGGGAAAGTAATGTTTTGAGTAAGGTGGAGAATATATGTTCTCTGAAACAAAAGTATCAACTTGTAAGATTTAATCACATGGCTTTCCCTTTAATAAGATTTGATGGTTATCTTTGTCACTTTTTATCTTGGGGGGATTTTTGCACTTCATGGGACTCTATGGCTGAATTAAAGATTCTAGTTGGCTATTTGCTGAGTGTGACGGATTTTGTGAGCTGCTACTGAAGCTGGTAAGCTGGTCCCTGGGAAATGTCCCTGGATTCTCTTTTCCACCTGCCTGCTAGGTGACAGGGGTGGAAGTGGAGAAGCCTAGACTTGGAGCCAGAAACCTCGTTTGAGGTTAGGCTCTAGTAATGACCATTCGTGTCGCCCTTTGGCAAGTCATTTACTTCTTACCGTTCCTCGTTTGTAAAATGGGAGTAATAGCTGCCCAAACTGTCTACGTCGTCATGGGATTTAAATGAGATTATACATGGGAAAACACTTCCTAATCTATAAAACAAATCACAGAAAGATTAATTATTGATAACATCCTCTTCATTCTGTCCATAAAATAATGGCGTTCCCTCTGCCTGGAATGCTCTGTCCTTGCATCTTCACAAGGTGTGTTGTTTCAGATTCCAGCAAGAAACAGAGTCCATCCCCAATTTTTTGGTTGAGGGACTGTACTGTGGGTTGGGTTAAGGAGACAGCCAGGAAAGGTGGGAAACCTAGACAGTACCAGTACTGAGAAGCCATTGCTACCTCTAAGGCCAGAAGAACTGGGGCTGGGATGGGAGGAACCATGTTACTGGGGCCCTGCTGGAGCTGGAACCGGGGATGGGGCCACCCCAGGAGAGCTGCCATTGTAGAGGACCACAGTCTCCACCTGTCTGATAAGGCTCAGGTTCTAAGCAAGGAAAGATTTACTTACTCTCCCTCCTTCTGCCCTCTGGTGTCTCATTGGCTAAATCCCATTGGAAATAAGCTGGGAAGGGAGTCAGAATAGAGAAAAGCAGAGCATGGATGGGGGCAAATGGAGAACCACCAGTTCACCTGGCTTCTTGTTATGTCATTTCCATCCCCTCAGAATGGCTTTCCTTACCACCCAGTCTAAAGGAACTTCCACCAATCCCTTCAACTCCATCACCTCGCATTCTCTTTGTAACACTCACCACCACCTAGAATCTCCTTACCATTTATTTGCTTGGTTATTTATTGTTCCTCTTCCCCCGACTGGAAGGTCCGTTCCATGAGGTGAGGTTCCTTGTTGGTTTTGTCCACTGCTCTATCTCGAGGGCTTAGAGCATAATAAATCATTGTTTAGTTCCTGCAGAATGAATAATGATGGTAGAGTAATTGAGGAAGAGGTGATATGATTAAAGATGCCATCAAAAGAATGCCTGAGCTTTAACTCTATTGGCAGAAGTATCTTTGCTCCTGACCTCTGGCTGAATTGCTAGTCAAATTTTCCCCTTCTGAAGAACTCAGGCTGCCCACTCCTGCCAGGGGTTGGGGAATGTTCATTAATGACATTGCCTCAAAGATTCTTGGCCCCCTCATTGTTCTTTGCACATTGCAACAGAAATAGCTTTTACATGACAAAGTGTCAGGAAGAACCAAGACCACTCATTTTCTATTCACATCTGGAAGTGGGGACTCTACCATTTCCTCTACGCATTCCTTATCAGTTTGGCAAAAGGGGAGCTCACGGTGACGCACAGAAACCCCTGCCCCCAGAGTCCTGGATGCGTCACGGCAATGACAACAATGCTAGAAAGCCCTTACACTTACATAAAGTGTTTTAGGGATTGAAAAGTACTTTCATGGTCATCACCTTTTAATCGTGACACTAACACATAAGACAGGTACTACTTTCTTGTTTCTTTAATAAGAAAGTTGAGGCTCAAAGAGTTTAACTGAGTTGAGGCAAAATGGAGGTTTGTCTCGAACTCAGTCCCCTTGGGAGCTGTTTCCTCTATCAGTATCACTGAAAAGAACAAACAACTCTACAGGCAAAACCTGTCCCTGTCAAGGGAAATCCATGAATGCGAAATCTGGCATAGTCTTTATCTAGCAACTGGCACGGATGCGTTCAGCATCTTTTAGTGGATCAGGGAGCTCGAGCAAGTAACAAGGACATGGATCTTGGACTCAGCCTTAAGTTTAAGACATTGCCTTAGAACACATTTATCTTTTGATTTTAGATTAAGTCACTTCACTCTGAGTCACAGTTTCCTCTTCTCCTAAATAATTTATTTAACACGTCTTCTAGAGTCGTTTGAGAACTAACTTGCCCCAAATCGCACCATTAGCAAAGGGCAAAACCAGAATTTGAGCCCAGTCACTAACGCTAGAGTTTGCCCTGTGAGATAATAACATTGAAAATGAGACCGGAAATTCTCCAATCCTCCTAAATCTCATTTGCTCACTCAGCCAACCCCAGTGGTTTGCCCTCTCATTGTTAGAAAAAATGAAGAGGAATGCGGGGGGAAAAGGGACTTGATGAAGTGAGTCCTTGACTTTCAGCAGGCGTTGAGTCTGAGAGTAGAGAAGCAGAAGATAGGAGCTGGGTGACTTCCTTGGTGGCTCAGTGGTTGGGAGTCCGCCTGCCAACGCGGGGGACACGGGTTCGGGCCCTGGTCCAGGAGGATCCCACATGCCGCGGAGCAGCTAAGCCCGTGCGCCACAGCTACTGAGCCTGCGCTCTAGAGCCTGCACGCCACAACTACTGAGCCCACGTGCCTAAAGCCCGTGCATCGCAACAAAGACCCAACGCAGCCAAAAATAAAAAATAAATAAAAATAAATTTTAAAAAGAAGATAGGAGCTGAAGCAGAGCATTGACTCACATTTGTCTTGACATAAAATTTATCTTGAATAAGTGAGGACTTGAATCTGTCCCTTCCAAGTATAAAAAAAGAATAATCCAATATCTTTAGCATGGGATCATCTCCCCTACCTTCACTTTCCAGGGCTCTCACTAAGCGGGAAATAGAAATTCTGTGGCTCCTTCAGATGTAGGCCATGGGGACCCAGATGAAGCCAAGGACAAACAGCTCTCCTTCTGCTCCACAGCAATAAACAGCCACCTGTCCCCAGGGGAGGTGGACCTCACCGCTGATGTGAGCATAAACTGCCCGGTCTGCCAGGGCTGCATCCCGTGGCGACAATGGAAAGGGAGTCCTTGCTGCTCAGGAGGGCAAGTGGACTTTGCAGTTAATCAAGCCTTCGAGGAGACATCGTAGTTAATCATGTCAGATATTGTAGCATCAGCTCTATTTGAAACAAAAGAAGGGCAGGGGTCACTAGCAGTACCAGGTAAAAGGAATGGCAGGTAAAGAGGAATGTTTTAGCTATGACTTACTGTTTCTAAAAGAAAGGGGGAAAAGATGCTGGCTATGATTTTAATGTGGGTCAAGGTTATTTGAAATGTGCATGGAAGTTATTCTTGTGAAGTAAAATGGGCAGTGTGGGAGACCTGGATTCACTGAGAGAGGTGATCCACTACCAGAGACTCTGAAATTGGAATCAGCTGCCTTGGAAAACAGAGAGCTCCCCATTTCCATTCACGTGTCCAGCAGAACCCAGGTGACTGTTAGGTGAATATTTGGAGTGGATTTAACTACTGGATGGTAGGGAGTGGATTAAAGTGGCTTGGATGATTTAATGTTATTTAAACTGTGCATGGTCTTCTCAGTGAACACATCCATATAATGAGAGCAAGAATTGTATCCCCAGTGCCTGGCACAGAGAAACTCAATTAATGAGTGAGGTAATAATAATACATACATACATGCATGCTTTTCCAATCAAGTTCCCGCAATGTACTAGGTATTATGCTAAGAGATTCACACATCATTCAGTCTTATCCCCACCCAGTGAGTTGTAGATCAGGTATTCAAAACCTGTCCCCCTAATGTTGGTCCTTGCACATAGTATCTCTCAGCCACTGCTCTTTTTAGGGGCCTAGTTGGTTAGTAAATGTTAATCTGAGAAGCTGACTCACACAGTAGTTCTAAATGCTATTATTGGCTTCCCAGGGGCGGCTATATTTTAGCAGTGTCTTCAGTGCTTTAACACAAACGTATAGTATGTGAAGTGTTTGGGCACCTTGGCAACCTCATAGAGGTTTGAGGGAGCATGGGAGATTTTCCTCAGTGACTAGCCACTTGTTGGAGATCTATGCATTTTGGGTGGGGTCTAACCATGTTCATTACCATACTTGAAAATGTTTTATGAGCAATGCATCTTCAGGAAAAAGGAGACAGACCCTCTGCTAGGCATTTGAGTGGAATTATTATTTAATCTTCTAAATGATGCAGTGAAACACATATTATTATTTAAATTCCTATAGAAGATGAAACCAAAGCTCAGAATGGTTTACCAACTTAACAGAGGCCACATAGCAAGTAGCAGAATATGTTTGGGGTTTTTTTGTTTGTTTGTTTTATAAATTTACTTTATTTATTTTTGGCTGCGTTAGGTCTTCCTTGCTGCACACAGGCTTTCTCTAGTTGTGGCGAGAGGGGGCTACTCTTCGTTGCAGTGCTCAGGCTTCTCATTGCGGTGGCTTCTCTTGTTGCGGAGCATGGGCTCTAAGTGCGTGGGCTTCGGTAGTTGTGGCACGCAGGCTCAGTAGTTGTGGCACAGGGGCTTAGTTGCCCTGTGTCATATGGGATCTTCCCGGACCAGGGCTCGAACCCGTGTCCCCTGTACTGGCAGGCAGATTCTTAACCACTGCACCACCAGGGAAGTCCTAGAATCTGGTTTTAAATACAGGTCTTTGTAATTCCAGAGCCCCCATATCTGGAAGGTTTGGGGAAGACTGGGGAAGGTATTTAGCTTATTACTCCTAAAACTTTCTCTGGGTAAAAGCTTTGATCCCCGTGAGATAATCATGATTCAGTAAGGTGGGAAACACTGCTTATTCCACACTGAATTTGGATATTCTCAGCGAGCACATGAACTCAGTAGAGATCCTAAGAATTCCTGCTACGAGGACTGTTTGTGCCTAATCAGCATTTCCCAAAGGTATTTGACCACCAAGCCTCTCCCTACCACCATTCATTGTTGTTGCTGTTCAGGTGGTTTTCTTTGTTTCCATGTAATATATGTTAACATTCCATGGACCTTGGATTATAATTTGTGAAACCCTGGTTTATTCTGCTCTTAGGATGAAATCAAAGTCATGGCAGGGACAGACAATCATTAATACTCTCTTTGTGTGTATATGTGTGTGTATGTGTGTTGCACACATGTGTGTGTTGTATGTGTGTGTGTGTGCATAAGAGAACCAGAGAGAGAGAGCCTGAGTCCTATCACCATGCCTAATTGGGAAGAGGGAGCAGGTGAATACAGATAAGTTCTGTCACTTCACTTGCTTTTCCCTACAAGTAGGCTCAACAATTGCCCCAAATTTTCTTCTTACCCATTGTCATATGAATATTGCAAATGGGAATTTAATGGGAAGTAATTTTGTCAGGGATTAGCATGTTTTGCTGGGAGTGGTGGGAATAGGCAAGGGTGGGAGGAAGAAAGGAAGGTAAAGATGAATCCATTTCCTGGTGTGGACAGATGATGCTAAAGTCTGGGAAATGACAGAATGTACCAGCTTCTCTTAGGAAAGTTGGCAGGGCAATTAGGGCCCAGCTTCTCTGAGCCACTGCATATATACCCCTGACCTACAGGTAGAGAGAGAGGCTGATAGGAAAATTTTAGGATCTCCTCTGATGGAATTGCAGACTTTGAAGAGTCTGCTTGGGTGTAAGTTCTTCTACCACGGTTCCATATCTCAGATAGATAAGACTATACTGGATGATATTTAAGGTTGCTAACAGAATAATGCCCCATGACTTGATGATTTTAACCATCTTTACATAAGTGTTACTAAAGATTGATCATTATGGCATTCTTGCTCAGAATGCTGCTTGGCAAGTAGCCCCCAGTATAGGCTCTCCAAGAGTCTTCTAAAATACTCATGAAGAAGTAGAATAAGAGGAAATCCAAAGCATTAGAAACTGAAATTTATAGACAACATATCAGGATTTGGAATGCCTTGTCAATAAAACACAAATGCAATTATTTTAGGGAAAAAACTATCAGTTTGTGTCATGACCTGGTTCAATGTCATGAAACAGTATCATTAAAGAAATAATAGATGTTGTCTTCCTTCTATATAATCTCCTGTAGACTTAAGAACCAGGACCTGTACCCACCAGATTGGGAATGTGTTTATCCCCCAGTCCTTCCCTCCCACTTTTTAAAACCTCAAGCAGAGACTATAAATCTTAGAACTCAACTAGGAGATGTAGAGGGCAGGGTTGGGTAGAGTGCATTCTGGAAAATTCCATCCTATGAAGAAAACAGTGAAGCCCAAGGCTGAGGAAGGACGAACTTACAGAGCACAGCAAGCTTGGCATGGTCAATTTTCACCTATTGTTCGGGTTCATAGCATGAGAGACCCAAGGCAGGAAAATTAGACACTAGTTAAAAGCTTCCTAGAGACTGGTCATGGATCTGGAAGATGTGCCCATTAACCTGCCCTCACATTTTAGATTTGAGAAGGGAAATCTGAACAAGAAAAAGCCTATCCTTTCATCCTGTCTGAAAATAAATATGGGGAATTACTAGATCTCACCTTACTTTAAGGGTAGACAATAATAGTAAGGAAACAACATGGGGACTATGATAGAAAATAACCTCCAAATAGGACATTTGGTGTACTGCTGGAGAAAACAAGAAAAGGAAGGTATTTCTACAAATCATCTATTCATGATCCCAAAGAAAATTGGGAGAAGAGATTTGGAATATTCAGTACAGAACAAAAAGACATATACTGTGTGAAACACGAGCAGACGCAGCCATTAAGAGAGCAGATTGAGATTAAAAGTCTGGAGTGTGGGATGAAAATAGACTTAAATGAAATAATATAGAATTTCAAGGAATCTTAAAAGACAATAGCAGCATTAAAGCTTACATTGGAAGAGAGTAGAACTGATGTGTAAAAGAATTATCAGTGGTATGAATGACAAGTTTGTAAAATTCTTCCAGAATGAAGAGACAATATACAAAAAGAAGAGTACAGTGCTGGGGAAAAAAGATTATAACTGCTAAGGGCAAACGTAGGTGGCCAACTTGCAAATAAGTATTGTTTCTGAATGAAACCTTGGACAAAGTAGAAAAGACATAAATTTATAATAATAGAACATTTTCTGCAAATTCCATGTGAAGTCAAAGAAATGACACATACATCTAGACATTTGGATAAAGACAAACAACTAGGATAAAGATAAAAATCAATTGTGATCCAAATAAGAAAAACAGATTTTCTGCAAAGAAACAAACATTAATTTAGCTCAGTTCCTCATTTATAACCTTAAATGTCAGTATACAATAAAGCAATGTTTTTTCTCTCTCAATGAAGAGTTTTTAGACCCAAGAATTTTAGACTCAGACAATTGTGAGAAGGCAATGTAAATGTATTTTCTGATAAACAGAAGCTCATAAAATATACCAATGACGTACCTACCCTACCTAATAAAATTATTTGCAGATCCACTCCAATTAGCCAGGAAGTAAAGCAAACTTCAGAGCTCAAGGGCTCAAGAATGAAGAAGTCATAATATAAAAGGAGTGATTCTGAGTACTTGCTGGCCTGTTTACACAATTCTTCGTCAGAACAAATGCACAATATACATATATGTATATATATTATATATATTTATATACTTAACTGAGATACTATAGCATTCCAAGGAATCTTAAAAGACAATAGGGGCTTCCCTGGTGGCGCAGTGGTTGAGAGTCCGCCTGCCAATGCAGGGGACACGGGGTTCGTGCCCCGGTTCAGGAAGATCCCACATGCCGCGGAGCGGCTGGGCTCGTGAGCCATGGCCACTGAATCTGCGTGTCCGGAGCCTGTGCTCCGCAATGGGAGACGCCACAACAGTGAGAGGCCCGCGTACCGCAAAAAAATAAATAAATAAAAATAAAAAAAGGCAATAGTACCATTAAACTTTACACTGGAAGAGAGTAGAACTGACATGCAAAATATTTTATATATTGTAGATATATAATTTAATATTTTATATATATAAAATGATTAGCAAGGTTATATATGAAGTGAATAATATAATTAATGGATGATTTTATATGTATATATAATCTCACACTTACATTCTTACAAAACTGAGGATCTAAAATATCAGTGCCCATAAAACATGTACACAAATCAATCTATATGAGCTAATTCGTATAGACAGCATCAAAAATTCCAAAAAAGCAGTAGTACAGGCCGTAATGTCTTGATCTCTGGCCTAATGCAATACTAGAATTTAATAACAAATGGTTAATCTATGAAAGCATTAGCAAATTAAGAGCAAAATTTCCAAATAAACCAGGTTGAGTTTTTGGATTTTAGCTTCCAGCTAAAGTGCTAAATGTTGGAAGTCTTTGGAAGATGACCATTTTTGTTTGTTCTAGTGTCAGATATGGGTAGGTATTAAAGAGGATGTCATATTACCAGCTTAAGGAAAGGTCAGTTATGAAATTTAAAGAAGATTGAATTGTTTTCTTAGGAGCTTTTATTACCAAGTGGTACCTCACCCTTCCGATCAAATTGCTTTTGTAAGAAATGTAAACTATTTTACAAACCTGAGAGGAAATTTGACTCCAAACAAGCCTAAAGTGTCCTATAGAGAATGAGAGAAACAGAAAATATTTGCCAGGTTGTATATGTGCTCCGTCACCTACCATCGCTCTTATGAACATTCCGCCTGCCCCCAGAGGGTGAGCCTTCACTAATAAGGGATATACATATTACCAGTCTCCTTTGTTCCCCCTCCTTGGCCTACCTGTAACAAGCTTATCTGAATTATTTATTGTTCTTTGCTTTATTTGAAAAACCAGTCCTATGAAGACTGTAGAATTTCCCCAGAAGTTCAGGCCCTGATTCCTGACTTTTCTCCAAGCCCTGCACAGTGAAGATGCCAGCCATGTGGGTCACAGGCCTGTGGGACCTGACAGTGCCACTGAGGACCACTTTGCTGTGCTCAGGCCCACTGGTTTGGGATGACTTTGCTTCCTTCCATGGCTCAGGTGTCCATCAGCTTTGTGCTGTGGTCTTGGTGTGTTGCTCCATAGCTTTAGAAGCCTAAAGGGAATAATTCCACTGAGTTTTTCAAAACAAAAATGTATTTGATTCTTAAACTTCTCTTGAACACAATGCTGATACATCCCTGCTCTTGAAAGTTCTAGAGATTTGGCTTTGTTGAACCATAATACTTAGTGACTCATAAAGTGAAAAAGAATACCTTAAGTTGGGTTTGAATTATAGTGCAGGTCCTGTTTCTGGGCCCCTATGCTAGGACTTGGTAAGATGGGTGCTGGGACTCCTAAAGCAGGAAGTGAAAACCACAATTTTGGCCTATGGCTGGCTCTAATTGCTCATGTTTTGAACTTACTTATCTTCTAACAGAGACTAAGGAAGAGAGCAGCCATTTAGTAAATATTTACAGAAAATGTTGGAGCCCAAGAGCAAGGAGTGTGGTGACCATGCTGACTAGATTTTTCCAGAACCTTCTTTGTTTTAAACATTCTATCTCATTATGCATAGAGGTGTAATTTTGCCTTGATTATTGATTGAAGAAATATGGTCCCTTTAGTCTGGGCTTCAGATAGTTAAAGGAAGATAAGCTGTGGGCCTGGTGTGGACCTGTGTGAAGCAACACATGTTAAACACCTAGCACATCATGGAAAGTCTCTCGGCTTTGGAGTAATAAAGACCTAGGTTTGCACTCCACCTTCACCATGTATCACTTGTTTGGTCATGGGAAACATTGTCATAAGATTAGGTTACGTATTGTGCTAGGGAGAGTTGATGTTCCCATAGCCATAGTCATGGGAAAAAAATTTGCAGAGTGGAGAGGGAGAGTACTATGAGGTTGTATTTCCTGGGACTGAAGGTCAGAAAGCCTTCATTTCCCTAATCCTGCATACATGATCTTCATAATCAGCTCTGTGCCTCCAGCTCTACTTCCATGAAAGGGTCAGGTTGCCAAAAGTTTTGTTCCTAAAACAATTAGAAGGGAGAAGGGAATCCAGAAATGTCTTAATACGTTTTAGCTAGGAGGTTTACTGCCACTCCTGCTATGTCAACAGACCCAGGAGGATATTTGCAGAGTGGTTTACATTTCTTAATTTGTAAAGAAATATTTTACTCAACACCACTGTTCTGTGCAAAGGTTGCAAATTCATTCCAGTTTGGTAGGAGCAGGAAAGGAGAGAAAGAAAGCCTGTTGCGTACGGGAAAACCTTTCACAAGTAAAATTCTGTGATAATGAAAGCCCTGGAACAGCCTCTTTTTACAGCGCTCTTCCCAACATATCACAATGTGTTATCCTCAGGCCCAACATCACTGAAACTTTGAGTGTCCATCGGGCTCTCTGGCCCTGCATTTCCTTGAGACTGATGTCCATGACTGTGTCTCTGCCAAACATAGTAAGAGCTATTGGAAAACTCACAGGGATTTTATAAGTTCTTTCCTTTCTGAGGCTCTATGAACACCCTCTCTCTCCCATGTGGACAAGGGCCCCCCTTGCTGTGCACATTGAAAATACTCAGTAGTTTGTGTCACCTACAGAGCAAGGTCTGTGTGGAATACATTTTATAGCTTTTCATCCAGAATGGAGTCTAAGGTGTAGAAGAGGCTTAATATATACTTATGGGAATATTTATTATGATGAGAAATGGAAAAGTTATAATTAATGATAGCAGAATAATCATATAATAATCCTAGTGTGGTGACATTTACTGGTGACATACTGTCCTCCTGATGCTTTTGTATAGTTATTTCATTTAATCCTCATAAAAACACTAGACAAGATGAAAAGCTAACATGGCCTGTGGCCCCCTTTCTGAGGTCCAACCCTGGAGCTACCACAGATGATAAAGGAAAACAAAGATAGCCCCAACCAACCTACATAAAACACAAGACATTCCTAGACAACAGAAGGACAAGCACCACAGATGAGTGACTGGGTAGGGAAGGGATTTTACATGTGCTCTTTTTTTCTCCCCACATTACCCTGAGCAGACTGCTACCCACCCTATTATTTCTGAAAGTCAAGATCAGCAGCCAGCCCAGGGAGGCTAGGGGATACCTAGTCAGGGCAGGACTGGAGGAGACCACAGTCAGAGCCAGTACCAACAGATACATGACAGCTGGATCATTCAGTAATTGGACTTTTATTCCTTAATAACCAAGCTCCCCCACCCCAAGAGGTTGGTTAGGTGATGACAAATGAGTGAAAGAGCTATTGTAAAAGAGTCTGTTTCTGTTTTGTAAATAAGTTCATTTGTATCATTTTTTTTTTAGATTCTGCATATAAGCAGTATCATGTGATATTTGTCTTTCTCAGCCTGACTTACTTCACTTAGTATGATAATCTCCATGTCCATCCATTTTGCTGCAAGTGGCATTATTTCATTCTTTTTAGTGGCTGAATAATATTCCATTGTACATATGTACCACATCTTCTTTATCCATTCCTCTGTCAATGGACATTTAGGTTGCTTCCATGTCTTGGCCATTGTAAACAGTGCTGCAGTGAACATTAGGGTGCCTGTATACTTTCAAACCAAGTTTTTCTCTGGATATATGCCCAGGAGTGGGATTGCTGGATCATATGGTAGCTCTATTTTCAGTTTTTTAAGGAACCTCCCTGTTCTCCACAGTGGCTGTACCAATTTACATTCCCACCAACAGTATAAGAGAATTCCCTTTTTTCCATACCCTCTCCAGCTTTTATTGTTTGTAAAGTTTTTTGATGATGGCCATTCTGACTGGTGTGAGTTGATATCTCATTATAGTTTTGATTTTCAGTTCTCTAATAATTAGCGATGTTGAACATCTTTTCATGTGCCTCTTGACCATGTGTATGTCTTCTTTGGAGAAATGTCTATTTAGGTTTTCTGCCCAATTTTTTTATTGTTTTTTTGTTTTTATGGTATGGAGCCACATGAGCTGTTTGTAAATTTTGGACACTAATCCTTTGTCAGTTGCATCACTTGCAAATATTTTCTCCCATTCTGTGGGCTGTCTTTTCATTTTGTTTATGGTTTCCTTTGCTGTGCAAAAGCTTTTGAGTTTAATTAGGTCCCATTTGCTTATTTTTGTTTTCCATAAGAAAGCACATAATTTAATTGTAGGTGATTAGGTAGCATTGGAACTCAATTGAGGTTCTATCAATGGTGGAATGGATAAGTAAAATAAATTGATTGTGTTGTGTCTTGTATGATGAGTAGGAACTGTATAGGCAAAGAAGTAGGGGAAGTTTATGCCAAAAGAGGAAGCAGCATCTACTTGGGTCTGAGCTATTTGTAGTGAGGTGGATGGACCTAGAGTCTGTCATATAGAGTGAAGTAAGTCATAAAGAGGAAATACCATATGCTAACACATATATATGGAATCTAAAAAAAAAAAATGGTACTGATGAGCCTAGTTGCAGGGCAGGAATTAAGAGGTAGACATAGATAATGGACTTGAGGACATGGGGTGGGGGGGCTAAGCTGGAGCGAAGTGAGAATAGCATCAGCATATATACACTACCAAATGTAAAATAGCTGGCTGGTGGGAAGCAGCTGCATAGCACAGGGAGATAGGCTCCAGCTCGGTGCTTTGCGATGACCTAGAGGGGTGGGCTAGGGAGGATGGGAGGGAGGCTCAAGAGGGAGGGGATATGGGGACACGTGTGTGCATATGGCTGATTTGCTTTGTTGTGCAGCAGAAACTAACACAGTATTGTGAAGCAATTATACTCCAATAAAGATCTATTTTTTTAAAAAAAAGAAATACAGAGGAATATTTTCTGGAGTTAACAAGTGCGAGGCTATGAACAAAGATAAGTCATTGGCTCAGCTGTACAGAATCTTCAAGTTTAGTGGGTAAGAAAGCCACATAGACAAGGATATTATAGTAATATATTCAAGGTACAGTAATGGCATCAGAAAGGGGAGATTAGCAGCCTTGGAGAGGCGTATCAATAGTAGTTAACAGTACAGACTCTGGAACCCACTACCACCAGGGTTTGACTCCTAATTCTTCCTTTGAGATAATGTGTTCCTTAACCTTTTCATGTCAGGTTTCTCATCTGCAAAATGGGAATAACATTAGCATCTATGCCATAGGGTTAATGTGAGGTTTTCATTAGAACAATGTTGGGAACACAAACAGTGCTTAAATAAATTGGTGAGTAAGGCATCAGGGAGAGGTTTATAAAGGAGATCATCTGTAAGTCAAGCCCTGATAAGTGCTTAGGTGTTTTTCAAGTGGACTAACCAGGAGGATGTCAGGGAGAAGGGAAAGCATATGCAAAGTCATGGAGGCAAGATAAAGTTGAGGGTCTGGGGAGATTTGACTAGCTCCATGTAGTTTCTATTTATGTCTCGTATTAGAGGTAGACAGTGCTGGAAAGGGACTGGAGCCCTATGAAGCTCTGGTTTATTAAATCAGACTCTGTTACTCTTCGTCATCCTTCTTTCCACTGCCTATCACCTTTTCTCTCTTGCAAGTCCTTTCCTTTTTCTGCTTGCTGTCTTTATCTTGCTGATGGCTATTCATGGATCTGTGTATTTTGTTAAGACTTTGCCCCTCTGTATTCATGCCTGCATCCTGTAACTAATCCCAAAGGCAAAATCAAGTTAATCCTTGTTGCTTAAACATCTCCTATCCAACATACCTTGTAGTAGCAAATCTCACCTCTACCATAGGACTCCCTCATTCCTCAGAATCTTAGTCTTGAAAACTCATTGATCCTCAGACTTGAACTTCTGCATTATATTTCTAGACATGGCCTTGGTTTCCTCTTGACCAAATTTACATTCTTATGCCATCCACCCAATCTATCTTGAGTAAGTAACCCTTTTGGACTGACCTGTCCCAGAACGCCTATTTTGGTTCCGCTGAGGAATGGAGGAGGCTTTCACCCGCCCTTGTTCTCTGGGGGCAGTTAATTTCGTGCCTATACCCCTCAGTGACTCATCCTCCCTGACAGGTAATTGGAAGTCTGAGATGCTGAGCATGGAACTGGGACAGACATAAAATTGAGACAGTACTTGTTTTATCATCTGCAGTCCTGCATCCTCATAGAAACAATAAAAGAGCAGTATTGATAAAAGAAATAAATTGAGGACAGTCAGGCATTCAAAAGAGATGTGAAACTCTAAGATGCTAGACAGAGAGAGAGAGTCCAAGTAGAGGCAGGAGACAGAACCTGGGAAAACCATGTGAGTACAAGAGCGGTCAAAGACAAGGTGGAAGGAAACAAGCGAATTTTTATGAGGCGATGTCCTGGTCAGGACATTGAAGGCGGCTAGGGAAGATGGACACTGTGCCATGTAAAAATCACTTGGGAGCTCTGGAAAATGGTCGGGAGTCCTGGAGACCATCCAAGCAGTAGAAGTTACTAACCGTGCGCAACTCCCTTTTAAGGAAATGTCCTCGAGGCAGTATGATTGCAAAAGGGTATTCAGACTTGGAGACAGAAGCAAGCATTGTGATTCAGGTCATGTGCCCTTGAACAAAGCAAGTCACCTTTCTGAGTCTTAGCTTCTTACATGTTAAATGTAGGAGGGGAAAAAAAAAAAAACAATAAAAAACAACAACTTTCCTGCCCTGGGTATCCAACAAATCTTTAGAAACAAAGTAAAATAATGCATGTGAAAGCACTTAATGAAGCTGTAAAGCCAATATTAATGGAGCAAATTATAATCATTAATTCGATTTCACAGAGGAAGAAATGTTAACAATAGAATGTGCTTGCTATTTCAAGGGTTTGCCGTTCTGTGGGAACAGGGAAATATCAAGAACGGAGGTCTGACCTAGGGATAAAATTGCCAATTCATTCCACCTTCCTTTCAGGGTTCTTATGACAATTAACTTGCCAAGTTTCAACCACAAGACTATATGTTTGTTAGATCATGTGGGTAAATGTGGTTTATTCTGATTATTTGTTTGTATTAACATTATTAGTGCAGTGCTTCATTTATTATGCTGACCCAAATTCAATCTGTCAGGAGGCTTCACAGAACACAAAAGTGTAAAAATACTCTAAATGCAAGTGATTTTTAGAATAGGAGAACACTAAGCTCACCTCCTCCCCAGCAGATCTTGGGGGCGATCACCTTGGCCCTCGCACAGAGTGGTACTCATCCTGATCACAGGCCCGACCCTTTCTAAAGCCTTGAAGAACCTTCTGAAATGTCAAAGGAATATTCCTATGAACTAATGACAGCTTTAATATTTAATGTACTTTAATTATTCTAATTAATTGGAAGTTGGTATTCAGTGCCCTAATTCAAACTACATCATTTGCCCAAACAAAGCACTCATTTTCTGAGTATACTGAGTAACTAAATATATATTGAACTCTTGCCTTCAATGCTTCTCTCTCACAATTACAAATAATATGCTAAGTTCAGACACTAAAGTGTAGAATCATTATAATTAGCTACATTCACAGTTTTCTAAGTCATAAGTCAGCCCACCAGGTGAGGCTTCCTTCTTCTTCAGCCTCATTTCTCCCCTTTGCCACCACATACTCTGTGCTTCAGCCATGCAGACAATTTGCAGTTCCCCAAAGGTATCATCCGTTCAATAATTTTGTGCCTTTGTATATGCATCCTCCCCACAGCTTCAAGCCTAGTTCAGTCTTTGTTCATCAGGGAAGCTCCTACTCATGCTTCGAAACTCATGGCATGCATTATGTCCTTGGTGAAGCCTTCCCAAATTTCCATTAGATAGTACATGCCCTCTCCCTCTCTGCCCTCACTGTTCCTCCCTGGGAGTTACTGGCTGTGGCCCTCAAATGGCTACAAGCTTCTTGGGGGAGAGAAGAATGATTTGTTCATGTTCACATTTCCTTTTCCTAGCCCGTGGTCTGGCACAAAGTAGACCTCCAAAAATCTTGTGGGACCAAGGAATGCAAGAAGTCTCCTCTAGTCTGGTTCATTTGCGTGAAGGAGCCTCACTGTCTCAGTCCCCTGTTTCAAATGCTTCCTGATATAAAATATCAGGAAAACAGGTTTTTTCTTAAGACAAATGGGCATGGATTATGAAAATGTTATGCAATATTAGGCAAATGCTACGCTGTTTCCTGCAGGAACTGTCCACGTATACAACTTTCAGACAGTTCAGCAGTGAAGCTTTTGTTGCAGGTGGATGGGGCTGGTGGATGGGACTATGACAGTCAGCTTCTTTAGGGGATGAACTTTGCTCGTCCCTGAGCTTCACTCCAACTGGAGGAGGTAAGACTGTTTATCAGGACCTTTTCTTTGTGCCATAGCAACCTAATTGCTCTCCCTGATCGTTAAAAGGAGAGACACAGGAAATCAGCTTCCTTTCTCCTTCCTATTTGTAAGAATCTTTTGATTGAAACTAAGCTAACAGACTTGAGTTGAATGCAGGTGAAATTGAGGGGACTTCAGCTGTTAGAAACAAATAGAATGATGTTAAATGCCATTGATGATGAGGGGATTGAAGAGTTCACTGGGAAAGAGACAGAAGGAGAAGTAATTCTCTGTGGATGGGTGTAAATCAAAATGATAATCTAGAGTTGCAGCTGAGAATTGACAAATAAATGTGTGGTCATGAGAGAGAGCTAATTCCAGGGAAGGAGAGGGGTGTGTGTGGCGGGGGGAGAGAGAGCGAGAGAGAGAGAGAGAGAGGGAGAGAGAGCGAGAGAGCGAAAATCCAGGAGGTGAGAACTGCTTATAAGCATGATGTTCCATTTGTGGTTTCCAGATAGTGATATTTCTGTGTGAGGATGTCATTCAGAAGAATGTTCAAAATGCCATAATCAGAATGGTATTTTAGTACCTCATCTTTAATATAAGTTGTTAATTAATGAAACATACTAAATACTGATGAAATTGAATGTTCCAGTCAGACAGTAGAACATATTTAAAGATATATATTTATATATCAACATATATAAATATAATTGCTATATCTGTGTTTATATATACACACACATATATGTGTCTGTCTGTCTGCCCCCCTGTAGAATAAAAACAATTGTATTTTCGGCAGATACGTTTATTAAGTCAGCACAGGACTCCCTCTCACTTCTGGTTCTGACATGAGAATGGCCCATTTCAATCACTATCACTAAGGAACTGGCAAGAGAGGGGGAATTGGGCTCTAGTAATTGTCTATTCATGTTTAATAATGTGCAGCTAAATAATAACTTTACCAGACCACTCCCCAAACTCCTCCAAGGCCAAAGATCCAGAAGTGAGAAATTTCAGGGGGAAAGATATTTTTAAGGACGGCTTTTTTCATTATTTTTTGGTATTTCTCCACTGAAAATTACATGGAGTGATAAATGCAACAAGGGACACATCCTGCTTTCTGCAGCAACAATAAAGAGAGCATTAGAGAGAAACAAATCATGGTATGTCCATTCAATGACTGCTCTGTGGCCACCAAAAATAAGTCAGATCTATGCGCTTGGACGTGTGTGATGTCCAGCAGGTGTTCATAAGTGAAAAATTATGGAGGACAATGATTGGCAACACTTTTTATAATAATTACCTCACAAGGTTGAGAAGGTGGGAAACATTTCTCCCTTCATTTTATACACATTATATTGTTTAATATGTATTGTTTAAAATGTTTGCAATGAGCCAGACTGATACATTTTTAAAGAAAGAATGACTGAAGGTGGGAATGTAAATGAGAGAATGAGAAAAGAGAATGAAGGAAGCAGGACACAGATCCCAAGAATATGATCAAGGTGTGACACTCTTTACAGGTAGGACTAATGATTTTCTCTGTCATGTTTGAAGATGCCATTGATATTGTGCTAGGGAAATAAATAGTCTATATATTTTGAGTCATCCTGAATAAGTTATGTTGCTAATAATATACTAGGTTTCTAGTTAAACATTGAACTTTTAGCAGGTTTAATATAATTTTATTAAAGAGGGGCACTGGGGAAGGAAGGAGGGTACATTTGGGAAGTTAGTTTAATTTTTTAAAAAGGAAAAACGAGCTGGACTCCCAGAACCATAGGGCATGCAGAGAAACTTGGACAAGTTTCAGAGAATCACAGAGACACAAGGGTTGGGCTAGGAGAGGAAGGGACCAGGAGATTAAAAATAAAACTCTTTTTATAAACATCATATCTTATAATCTGCATAATACTTCATCACTTGGGTGTCTTGTTAGACACTTAGGTGGTTTTTCTAAGATTTTTTGGCATGTGTTTATAGGTTCTAGAGAATAGATATTGAAAATATTTTCAGAGAAGAGAATGAATATATCAAACGTTAGATGTTTCAAGTAAAAAGCCCGCCCAAATTATAAGATCTTACTTATTTTCTACTCATTTATTTCTAATAAGTCTATGAAGCTCAATTATGACTGTTACTGTATAATTTAAGACACCCTGTATATCCTTCAAATCTCACATCAAAGAAAATATCTCAGGGATGGTGGGGTCTTTAATTGGGTGGTAGAAAATGTGGCTGACTTAGAGATGGCAAACTCAGAAAAAGAAAGCAGTTTATTCTAAGTGACACAGATAATTGATGATATAGCCCAGATTTAAATCTGAGTCTATCTCACCAAAGCTATACTCTTAAGAAAAAAACAATTTTATCTGAATAGAAAAGTATTGCATGCTTTAATTAGAGCCTCACATATCCATTTACACTTTCTAAAAGGGTCATCTTATAGAACTGACAAAGTAGTGACTTCTCTGTGACAAGATGTGACTGGTACCAAAAAGTGCCTAACTCAGAGATTGCCACGAAAATAGAGGTGTCCACTCTGTTGGATATTGAGAGAAAGACAGATACATGGTAGACAGAAACATGGCCCCCATACCAAGGATGTCGATATGCTACCTTACATATCAAAAGGGACTTTGTAGATATGAATAAATTAAGGATCTTGAGGTGGGGAGACTATCCTGGATTATCTGGGTGGGCCCAACGTGACTGTAAGTGTCCGTATGGGAGAGAGGGAGGAGAATCAGAGTCGGAAAAGGAGATGTGATAGCAGGAGTAGAATATCAATGTCCGAGAGATTGGACTATGCTGTACTGCTGGTATTGAAGCTGGAGGAGGGGCCAGGATCTGAAGAATGTGGGCAGCCTCTAGAAGCTGGAAAAGGCAGGAAATGGATTCTTCCCAAGAGCCCTCAGAAAGGAGTGCAGACTTGCTAACTCCTTAATTTAGTCCAGTGAGACGAATTTTGGATTTCTGACCTCTAGAACTATAATATAGTTTGTGTTGTCTTAAGCTACTAAATTTGTAGTAACTTTGTTGCAGCTTGATAGAAAACTAAAACAAATTGTAATAGGCTCTTCTAGGTGAACTTGATGTTTCAAGGGATCAGTGTCAGTGGGGAATAGGAGTAGGAAAACTGGAAAATGTTGCTGATTAAGAGATGGCAGGATCACTGATGGTGGAAGGGTCTCAGAGTTTGACTTCAAGATGTATGGATGGTGACTTGTCCTTTTTCATCATTCTTCCTTAATCTCAGGCCCAAGGAAAAAGCAGTGTAATCAGAATGACACACATGTAGCAGTATGTTTACTTTATCACACAGAGTATTTTCTGCATATTGCAGAAATTTTTTAAAGAATAATTTCAGTAAGGCCTTAATGAAATAATTACCCTTGTATTTAATCCTTCCGTATTTTAACCACTCTGATTTGCTCAAACCTTTGTAAATTTTCAAGGACAGATTTAACTGCAAATAATAAATTATTTAAAACCTACAGAAAAAGGCTTTCTGAACCAATTCCCACGGAGCAGACATTTCCTGAATCTCAATCTTCCATCATCTTCCAGAAGATGCAAAAGAAGAAGTTGGGCAAGTCACATAATTTCCCTGGAGTTCTTATTTTGTGAAATTATGCCTAATTCATTGAGACAGGCAGAGAATGTTGAATCTTAAATCTGGAAGGAACCCCAGAGATGGAAGTAGCCCAGATTTCTCATTTTATGTATGAGAAAACTGGATTAGTTACTTCAGTTGCTTGCCCAAGATTTCACATTGCATTGCCCTCTGCCTGTGCCCCTAAATGCACAACGTACTGGGCTCTGGACTAGACAGTAGTGATGCAGAAGTGACAGATTTTTTAGTCCTTAAGAATTTTATAATCTAGGAAGGAAGACAGACAAATAACGTACATATGTAATTTATTTTGTAAATACAATGATAGAAGTAAGCATGAAGAATTGGTTAGGCTTGGAGGAGGGGCACATAGTCCAAACGGGCAACACCCATCATGGATACTCATTGATTTGTAAAACAAAACCTTTTACTGACTTGTTTTTATTTTACAAAAGTAATTGTGTCTTTAGTCAGTTGTTTTTAAAATACTGTCAATAAAATGAAGAAAGTAAAAATTGTCCATAATCATATCATCCAGAGATAACTATTCTTAACATTGTCTTATGTATCCTAATATAGTAATATTACATCTACATAGATATATACACACAATCATACATATATGTATATATTTCTAGTCTCTCTCAATATGTGTATAATTTTAATGTATATATATATGCATGCTGCTGCTATTTGTCACTTAGCAAATCACAAATATCTTATTTTAAAATCATTGAATATCAGAGTTAGAATAAATATACTAAATACCATCTTGTCCAACTGCCAAATAAATAATTTTTAGAAATTTTTGAATAGTTTAAGATTTACAGAAAAATTGCAAAGATAGTACAGAGTTCCCCATATCCACTTTCCTCTATTATTAACATCTTACATTAGTATGGTAATTTATTACAATTAATAAATCAATATTGATACATCATTATTAACTACAGTCTGTACCTTTGTTTCCTTAGTTTTTACTTACTGTTCTTTTTCTGTTCCATGATCCCATCCAAGATACCACATTGCATTTAGTTTTCACATCTTCTTAGGTTCCTCTTAACTGTTACAGTTTCTGAGACTTTCCTTGTTTTTGGTAACCTTGACATTTTTGAAGAATATTGATCAAATATTTTGTAGAGTGTCCTTCAGCTGGGATTTGTCTGGTATTTTTCCTATAATCAGACTGGAGTTATGGGCGTGAGGGAGGAAGGTCACAGAGGTAAAATAGCGTTCTCATCGCATTGTATCAAGGGTGCAAACTATCAACATGACATGACTGTTGATGTTAGCCTCGATCACCTGGTTCAGGTATTGTTTGTCAGGTTTCTTATCTGTAAAGTTACTCCCTCCCACCTTTCCATACTTTATTATTTGGAAGAGAGTCACTATGCTAAGCCCACACTCAAGGAGTAAGAAGTTAGAAAGTGTAGTATCTAAGTAAATTATTTGGAATTCTTCTGCACAGGAGATTTGTCTATTCTCCCACAGTTATTTATTTATATAAATCACTTATTTATATGAGTATGGACTCGTGGATATTTATTTTAAATTTTGGGTTATAATCCAATACTGCTTTATGTATTGTGTGCTCAAATTGTACCAGCTTGGGCCGTTAGGAGCTCTTTCAGCTGGCTTTTGTATCTCTTTGACATACCACATCATTGTGTGTGTGTGTGTGTGTTTGCGCGCGTGCGTGTTTAGCGCTTCATTACTTTAAGATGTTACGAGTTTATCATTTATAGTTCAACAATCTCTCAAGGTGCATTGGTTCCTTTTACAGGAGAATGATATATTAGAAACCAAGATCTGGGAACTATACATGCTTATTACTACTGGGTGTTTTGCTTCTAGGCCCTCTCAGCTGACAGAGGGAGGAAATATATATGTGTATGCTAACTCATCTATATAAACATATGTATAAATATTTCCATATGTAACTATCTATATGTATATTAAGCTAACCATGAGTTAATACTGTTGTCCTCAACTCTAATCCATTACCACCTGGGTTGTTCTAGCCTCTTCCCCTTGTTTATTTGTAAATTTCCACTCCAACTGTGAGAAACCTGGCTCTCACATTGTTTGTTTCTTTTCCCTTTTATTTTCACTTAGCCTGGCTAAAGAGTTATCCCTTTTATTGATCTTTCCAAATAACCAGTTTTGGGTTTCATTGATTTTTCTCTATTGTTTTCCTGTTTTTCAATTTCATTGATTTTTGCTCTTATTTTTATTATTTCTTTTCTTCTGCTTGCTTTAAGCTTACGTTGCTTAGATTATAGATCTTTATTATTTTCTAAAATATGTATTTAATACTATAAATTTCCTTCTAAGCACTGCTTTTGCTACGTCTTACAAATTTTGATAATTGTGGTAAGTTGTATTTTCATTTTCATTTAGTTCAAAATATTTTTAAACCTAAGATTTCTTCTTTAACCCAGGTGTTAATTAGAATTGTGTTGTTTAATCTTCAAATATTTTGAGATTTTATAGTTATGTTTCTGTTACTGATTTATAGTTTGATTCTATTGTGGCGTGAAAACACACTTCATGTGATTTCTAGTCTTATAAATTTATTAAGGTACATTTTATGACCCGGAATGTGGTCAACTTTGTTGAATGTTCTATGTGAGCTTGAGAAGAATATGTATTCTCCTATAGTTGAATGAAATTTTCTGTGCATTTCAACAGGATCAAGTTGGTTAATAGTGCTGTTCAGGTCATCAGTACCCTCACTGATTTTCTGCCTGCTTTGTGTATCAATTACTGAAAGAGGGGTGGTGAAATCTCCAACTATAATAGTGGATTTGCCTATTTCTGCTTTCAGTTATATCAGTTTTCACCTCGTGTATGTTTATGCTCTTGTGTTAAGGGCATATGTTACCTGGTCCAAGCTCTACTGCTCACTGCATGACAGGCCAATAAATCAAGAGACACGTTGTTGGGGCAAAGGATAGCGATTTTATTTAGGACGGCAGCAGACCAAGAAAGTGGTGGACTAGTGAACCATCTCACCTGAGTTAGAAGTGAGGCTTCTTTTATACTAAAAGAGGAGAGGGTGTGGCTGGTTGTTTCAGACATCTTGGTGCCAGCCAGACTCTGGAGGGGATGTGATAATTCTTTGTTCTTACAGCTGCCCACATAGGTCTGATCACAATGTTCCTAAAAACCTTCAAAAAGACAAATGTTATTTTCTGCTCTGCAACTTTTTATCTCTATATGAATGAAAAGTGTTCCGCCTTTAAAGGTCAAGCCTGGGAGGCAGAGCCTTGAGAAAGGGTTATTATGTATATTCCAGGCTATAGGCAACATTATTTTACTGTTTGAAGAGAGAAAGGTGCAGCGCCATCATGACTAAGCACAGGCAACAGAGCACAAAGGTTAGAACTAAAGGAATTGAGCCAATATGGAGTCAGATTTGTTCTCTGTTACACATACACATTTAGAATTGTTATGTCTTCTGGAGAATTTATACCTTTATCATTACATGATGCCGATATTTACCCCTGATAATCTTCCTTGTTCTAAAGTCCATTAGACCCTTAACATATTAATCATAGTTATTTTACATTTCTTATCTGATTATTCCAACATTTGTATCATTGATTTTGGTTCTGATAATTGTTTTACCTCTTTAGACTGTGTTATTTCTTCCCTTGTAATTTTTTGTTGAAAGTAATACATGTTGTATCAGGTAATAAGAACTGAAGTAAATAGCCTTTAGTGTAAGAATTTATGTTATTTGACCAGAGATTGGGCTGTATTTAATGTTAGCTATGGCTATAGATGCCAGAGGCTTTCAAATTCCTCTAGTGTCTTGGTTTTTTGTCTCCCATCTTGACTTTGATTTTCCCCAAGTACTCCTCAGAGAGAGAGAAAGAGAGGAGAGGGAGAAAGAGAGAGAGAGATTGTAGATTTTTAAGTTGTAATCCACTATGATTATATCAGAACTCTGTTGGTATGTTAGTAGAATGTGGGGGAGGGGATGCATTCTGCAATCTTCTGATTAGATCTCAGTGTTTTAGTGGGTCTCTGTGTTGGGGCTGAGACTTTCACAAGTGTTTCTCCAATAGTATAGCTTCTTCCTTCCTGCTCCTATTGCCATACCTGGCAGCAGCATTCCCAATCTATTTCCTTGAAGCCCTGACCCCTATTGACTATGTTTTTTCTTAGGTGAGACAAGAAATCTAAAGTGGTCTAGAGTAGGAGGAATGCTTTTCCACAACTGGGGTGAGGTTCTGGCAAAATATTTTCTCTTGGAGAACAGGCCTTTGTTATGGAGAAGGATCTGAGCATATTTCACAATGATTACTCTTCCCCCACTGCTCCCAGAGCCATGAGAGTCTCTTTTCTTGCATCCTCACTGTGAGAACCTGTTGGGTTTCCTGAAGGTAAAGTTCACAAAAATGGGAGAGATTCTCTTGGACCGCATCCCTTAGAGATCTTAGGTGCTGTCCAACTGTGCCATATTCACTGTGCTCATGGTGTGGAATAGTAGGGTTTCTTACTTACTAACTCTATAAGGTTTGTTGCTGTAAATGGTAATTGTAAGGGTGTTGGTTCTTCTTGAGCCACTGAGTAGCCCTTTGGATTAAAATGGCTTGGAGCTATTAGCCTAGGCAATACTGAGTACATTCTAGGTTAGGAGATCCACGAAGGGAATATGACAATGGACAGTGTAGGAAGTACATGTTAGTAATATATCAAGTATTCGGTTATGCTGAAATTGTTGAGTACCCAAGACAGTGTAGAGACAAGATGAGTCCACTCACTCTTTTCAATGAGATATCCCTGGGTATTTGGTACTCTCCCTTACAACCAAACATTGTGGGGCTTTGTAGAGAAAGGGGCAAGATCAGTGCCGACTTCCTCTATTACTGTCAAGTAATCCTGTTCAGTTTTTTGGACATTTACTGAGCAGTTATTTATTTCCTATGAACAAGATAACTGGGAATAGTGTCCAGCTGCCTGCTGTGTTCTCGGAAACTTCAAGTATACCATTAGTTTGCATTCCCCAAATACCATTAGTTTGCATTCTGAGGGCATTTTATGCCTCAGTTAGAGCAATGAGCAATGCACAGCATACGCCACTGTTTTGAGTCATGACTAGTGGTCCCATTTTAGGATTAAAGACTAGAGAGCTGCCTCCATTTTGTTACTTTTCTGTATGGTCAGATTTAACATATTCATTGTTAAAAAGCAATTTCAGTTCCTCACTGACTTTCATCTACTCTGAAGAGTGGGTAATCTAAGTCATTAAAATGTATATTTTTCCCCGTGGGGATCAGTAAAGAGAGGTAGTAAAGAAAGTTTTTTTGTTGCCAGTAATAATGCAACCCATAAACTTTTAAAATATATCTTGAATTGCTATTTTTCTAAAAAAACTTCATTCATCTATTCTCTGTTATCTTAGGCTATTTTGCATGATATTTTAATTTTTGTTTATATCTCTATCTCCATCCTAAACAAGAGCCCTTAATTCGAGGAGAATGTCTCATTTTTATATCTATAGTACCTAGAAGAATGCCAGCCCAGAGAGCCTGCTCAATAAACACTCACTGAGATGAAATTAAAATGAGTAAGATTCTAGTTTAATTTGAAATCCGGCCTAGATTTCATTACTGAGCTCTAGACCTATATATCCAAACTCCCTGCATAATTATTATCATTATAGTCATCATTATACATACAATCTCAAAGCATCCAATGATGATTGTGTTAAGTCTACAGGCCACTTTTATGCATTATTGCCATGAACCCTACAATATTTCTGTGAAAGGAGCATCTGTAAAGTAAGTATCTACATTTTACTGATGAGAATACTCAGATTCAGAAATTGAGACCTGCCCGTTGTCTCACAGGTAGTAAACATTGGAGCCAGAGCTGGAACTAAGCACCTGTGGCTCTAAGTCCTAAGCAATTTATGTCTTTCCTTTGTCTAATACAGAGTTTTTTTTCAATCTCAATGCTCTTGATATTTGGGACTGAAAAGTTCTTTGTGACGGGGGGAGTGCTCTGTGTATTATAGCATGCTTAACACTATCCTTGGCCTCTACCCATAAGACACTAGTAACATCATCCATCCCACTGTGACAACCAAAAATGTCTTCAGACATTGGCAAAGGTCCCCTTGGGGGCAAAGTAAATTCCATTTAAGAATCAGTGGTCTAATAGCAGGCACAATGTGGTAAGTGCTCCGTGACAAGCATAAGGAAAATGAGAGTAAAATAGGGGAGTCCCATTCCCGGTGGAGGCAGCATTTGATTTGGATCTTTACTGTAGAAAGATTAAATTGACCTAGCAGGACTTATTGTGATAAGAATGAATACCCAATAGCATGCATGATATGACAAATCTAACTCAAAGGGGTAAAAAACAGTAATAAGCATCATTAAAGGTCTTACTAAAGTGAAACACCATCTTAATGTCCATCTACTGGACATTAAGAGCTATTTGGAAAACACTTCAATTGATCTTACTAAAGAATGTGGGTCTGATGAGATTCTAGGGAGGCTGAAGGTCTGTCTCCCTCCCCCAGGCTCTGCCTCTGATCATTAAAACCCACCACCACCATCATCATTCACATGTTCTCTGTAAGTGAAGTTTTCACAGGGTAAAAGTGAGAAGAGTAAAAGTGGGAACATTCCCAATGAGCTGGAAATGTACTAGAAACCACAAGCTCCATGTATAGCTCAACAATCAATATACCTTTTAAATGCTTAAGAGTAGAAGGTGAGTATTTGTGTGTAGAAGAACAATGTCAAGAAGCAAAACTGGCCAATCAGGAGAAAGGATGCACTAACCAGAAACAATGATTCTGAAATTCCTCCCTTGGGACACGCTACATCAGAGTTGCTTTGGAGAACTTATCAATAACAATGCATATTTTCTCATCCCACCCCAGACCTACTGACTAAAATCTCTAGCACTAGGGACTTCCATGCACATTTAGGTTTGAGAAACTTTGAATCAAAAGTTTCAACTGTTGTGTCTCCTTCTGACAGTTTGAACCCATTAGACATTTCAACAATACAATTGACTCTATTGTAGATTCATCAAGCTGCCTGATGATTGTAACTTGGCTTCTCATGTAGATCAAAGGTTTCAGTTCTCCAGAGCTTACAAGCCCGCTTCTGATTTTGGCACTCTTAATTCTTCCCTTCATCTTGTTCTCCATCTTGGTCTAGGACCTACTTTCACTCCACAGTCCTTCCTGTAGTGAACTCACCTGTCACCTTGGCTTCAATTAGAAGCTATTTTGTTACTGGACATGCATGTAAACCCAGACTTCATTACTGAACACACTCATGTATCCAAACTGCATACTGATACTTCCCCTTGGTGTTTCCATGGGAACCCCAAACTCTATATTTGTAAACAAAACACACTAGATCCCTTTATAAACCTATACTTGAGAAAAATCTTTGACCACTGTCTTTCCCCACAGAGTGGATCAGTTAATAAGACCTGCTGATTTTTTCTCACACATGGTTCTAAAGTAACTCATGTCTTTAACCGTGGGGCTATGGCTGCAGTCAGTATTGCATCTCACCTGGTCCCCAGCCTCTTGTCTTTAGTCATGTTCCTTCCACTCATTGAATTCTCCATATTAAAGCAAGAGGATCTTTTTTAGCATATAAATCTGATAATGTCACTTCTCACTACCCTCAGAATAAAGTTCAAATCTCTTAATGGAATGCAAAGCCTTTATGATCTGCTTACTCCTTTTCTCACCAGCTGTATCACTTGACATTGACTCTTCATGTATTATGCAGTAGCCATACTTAGACTCTTGCAATTCTTCAAGTGCACCATTCTCTCTCTGGCCCCCAGACCTTTGCACATGCTGTTCCCTCTGCCTGGATCGCCCTCCTTCTCCCCACCCCATGCAGAGGATAGGAGCTTATGTTTACTTACTGGCATTCTTAAGAAGGCTACCCCAGACAAATGGAACCACAAGTAAACTCAGTTAATTGGAAAGACATTAAACTTGTGCCTCTTCTTTTAGCCTGTTTTCCCAGGACGACCCATTAATGGTAGAAGCATTAGGAAAGGGATTCCTGAGACCTTAATTCCAGGGCGTAATATACCAAAAATTCATTTTGTGATATTCTCAAATCACTTAGCTTTTCTGGGTCTCACTTTCCTTATCCCTGCCATTGTATTACAGAATTTCCAAAGAGATCAAGGTTATGAGAATGATACACTTATTGAAAATATGGAAAATATATGGGTTTTCCAGTCGTATTTTTGCCCTACCCTCATTTCCCTACTAATTGGAGCACCCCCTTTAGCTTATTTCCCTTCTTTTTCACCTCCTTGACTAACTTCTGATCTCCCTTAGGATCAAGCTTAGACTCCATGTTTTCCAGGATGCTTTTTCCAAACCCTCAAACCTGGGCTGAGGACTCTAACTATGAGATTCCATAGAACCCTCTCCTTTTACCCCCCAAAATTTAGCAACTCTATTGTCACTTTGATTTACTTTATTACCTCTCCCTTAGGCAGTGAACTCATTCAACTTTAAGTATTTCTTTATTACTAAGGAAGAAATTATTCTGCATGCTAGGGAACAGAACTAGAAGGAAGGTGTTTTATTTGGAAGACTGTTCATAGAATAACAATGTATTGGCTATCAATTTCCCTTGTTTCACAGACTTTGATACAATATGATATCTTTAATTTTCATGCAGAGAGCTTTTTTAAAAATTCAGCAACGTACACATTATTTTTCCAAATTAGCTATGTCTCTGAAGAGGAATTGATTTTCCCAAGACCATTCTAGTAGGAACTGGGTTAAGATAGGGTCCTATTCTCCTAATTTCTAATGCAGATTTCAATCCATCGTGTACTGCAACTTCCCAATAAATGATCTACATAAATAATACATATATAACTAATAGGCAACTAAAATATGGCTAGTTGAGGATTTCTTTGTGGGTGCAATTGAATGTCTATTTGCATTTAAAAAATCACTTTTATTAAAATGAAAACTGTTAAACTATGGACTCCATTTTCCAAGTGTAGTTCTGCACGTGATACTTCTGTTAAAGTATGCTTTGCCAGTTAGTCTTTGTCCAAGACAAAAGTTCTGCTCTTCCTAGGGCTGAGTGGGTTGTGGACGCCACAGGAGGAAAAGGTGGCTGTGGTGTTATCTCAGGCCTCGAGAGACTCCTGGGCTTCCGAGAGTAAGGGTCTTAGAACCTGGTGGTGAAGAGGTGAGAGAAGCCTAAAAGACAAGAGTTTCTCCCAGGATAGGTTTCAGGCCAGTTTATAGGGCCATTAGCATTCTACCCACTAATATTAGGAGCTCTGCAGAGGAACCTCACTAGCTGTCACAGAGGGAGAGGGAAGATTTGATGAGGCCCTTTCCACTCATTCCTCTTGAAGACAACCTCAGCACTCTCCTTTTATATATTGGGGTTCCTGTTTGTTTGAAGTTAAATATAAGTTGAAATGCACACGGTCTTTTCCATCATTTCAAACTCTGCTAATGAAGCTTTTCAAAATGAAGGCTATTTGTTGGCATGCGTGACTCAGGATAGAATAATTTTTAGGGAGTGCTTTAGCATTATGTCTTTCACAAGAATGCACGCTGAATGTGACTGTGAAATTTAATTTTTTTTAATGAGGCCAATAATGTGCTTATTTACCTTTCTAAAATGAAATTGTCTGATCTTTCAACTAAAATACTTCATAGATACTGAAATTCCATGGAGGATAAGACTGACTGTTAGCCCTTACAGTTTGGTCCTCTTCTTTACGGGTTTGGGAGTATGTGTGTATATTTATGTTCTGTTTGCTCTGAACTTTCCAGTAGAAGTTCCTGTGAATTGAACCTCTCCACCTGGAATATCAAGTTCCACTGTCCTCATTTCCAGTGATGGTTTGCAATGCAAATCATCAGGTTGGTAACACACAGTACCATAACCATGGTAACCAAATGAAGACAGGTTTGCTTTACTTCCTCAGTGAAGTGCTTCCCAGTCTTGCATTCAGACCTGATGCTACCGCCAACAGGTCAGAGGGCATTAAAGGGACAGCAAGAGGATTCATAGAAATAAAAACACAACTGGAACCATTGTATCCATTCTCTACGCATTCCTCTGAGTCCAGGACTTCTAGCTAATAACTTCTGCTATTTCTAACTAGTACTTTCTTACTGCTTTCTTTCCTTAAAAGGGAGGGTAAAGGGAATCACTACATATCTTTATCCCCAACTTGACCACGGATCTTTGCAAGCAGACTGTCCTGGCTTTCTATGACTAACTTTTAAATAGGCACAAATAAAAACCTAGATCACAGTTCTGTCACAAAGGCTTTTTAATGTTAGCAGCTGTGATGCTCAAGGAGACAGGAAAGCATCCAAGACCACTACAAACACTTTTTGAGAAAAACTACAGCAAACTAACTACAAGGGCCACTTCTCTGCTGAGATTCCTTTCTTCTGGTAGAGTAACTTTTATCATTTGTTTGTTTGTTTGTTGTGGGGGAGGGGATATTAGTTCTCTGTTCTCATTTTCTCTCAGTTGGAATGAAAGGGCAGCTGTGGCATGTTCTGAAACTTTTTTTTTTACCTGCAGCTGTGTGACAGAGTGACTCCTGGGAAGAGAGACTATTAGCAATAAGGTAAGAAATCTAATCGTCATGGGTTCTGGCCTGGATGATTTCAGCATCCCTGTGTCTGCCTGGGTGGCTGCCATTGACACAGAAAGGTCTAAAACACAGGGGATGGGAATGCTCTAGGCTCAAAATGGTTAGCTTATTTCTTCTATGTTGTGAATATTATTTCAAGCAATGTTTCTGAGATGCAGAAATTATATTTCCATCCTTTTGTATCTATTGTTTGTATCTTGGATCATTTGTGTCACTTTTCCCTTACTATCTGAAGGAAGTCTAATTCATTAAGATGAAGTAAAAGAGTTACACTCTTTGGCTTTTAACTATTCAGTTAATTCACTAAATATGAAAACTGAGCTTGATGTGCTCAGGCCATGTGGGCTTTCCGGTACAGGTGGAAACTGCTGTAGAAGTGAAAACTTCTTTTGCAAGAGTAGAGAAAGCTGATTCAAGGATAGGCTTGCCAGATAAATACAAGACACCCAGTTACATTTGAATTTTAAATAGACAGCAAAATCTTTTGGTATGAATAGGTCCCAAATAATGTATGACCCATACTTATGCTAAACTATTTATTTTTTACCTGAAATTTAAATGTAACAGAACACCCTGTATTTTTTAGTTGACAAGCCAGGCAATTTGATTCAGGGATGAAAATTGAAGAATTGTAAGGAAAAAAAAAAAAAGAGTATGCATTTTTCTCACTATAAACCTTTCACGGGGCTTCCCTGGTGACGCAGTGGTTGAGAATCTGCCTGCCAATGCAGGGCACACGGGTTCGAGCCCTGGTCTGGGAAGATCCCACATGCTGTGGAGCAACTGGGCCCGTGAGCCACAACTACTGAGCCTGCGCACCTGGAGCCTGTGCTCCGCAACAACAGAGGCCGCGATAGTGAGAGGCCCGCGCACCATGATGAAGAGTGGCCCCCGCTTGCCACAACTAGAGAAAGCCCACGCACAGAAACAAAGACCCAACACAGCCATAAGTAAATAAATTAATTAATTGAAATAAAAAACAACCTTTCGTTATAAAGTTCCGTCAAAAGATCACCTACTTATCAGTCTTATTATGTTAGGAAATGATTTAATAGTGGGACTCAAACCTTAAAAGGAGGAAGCAATGGTCAAAAATAATCATAATGAGTCAGCTATTCTCACGCTAATGAATTTCTATCTGAAAATCTAATATGGTAACTCATTCTCTTTTCAGTTTTCCTTTTCTTTAAATAATAAGGACATTACATTTACATTTTTTAGTCATTCATAGATTTTCTATTTTTGGATTGCCTGATCATTACACTGCTTCTACTTCCATGTATCTTTTTCTTTTTGATTTGTAATTGCATGTCATACATTAAGGATATGAAAACTTTTAATGTCACATATACTGCAAATATTTTTACATTTTTTAAAACATTTTGACATGTTTACTATTTTTGCCACAGTAAATTTAAAAATTTTATCTGGTGAAATCCATCGTGATTTCCCTTCATTGCCTTTGGTGTCATTTCTCTGCAGGCTTTTACCACCTCAAGATTAGAAAAAATACTCACAATATTTTATTCTAGGACTATTTGTATTTCATTTTTTCACATTAAATCATTAACACTATTGAAATTTATTCTGATGAATTGTTTAGGACTCTTTTTCTTTTGTTTTATTTTTTGTTTTTTAATTAACATTTAATTTAGAAATAATTGTAAATTCACATACTGTTGGTTGTAAGAAATAGTACAAAGTCTTCCTGCCTTAATGCAGGAATCTTTTTCACAATGCATACATAACTTATTTCTGCATATGCAGATTTTATCCGGGAAGAGTTTGTCTTCCCAACACAGTCAGTGGGTATGAAGCTGTAATATCATGACAGTTTCTTAAGATCATTTATAATGAATAAGATCTGTTCCCTTTGCTACATTCCCTGAGATTTTATGGTTATGATCACAGTGGGAAGGGAACAATGATGGCATCTCTGATACCAAAGGAGTAAAGAATACTGCTAGAATTTGCCTCTGTAAGAAGTCTAGGAGGAAAGCGTGTTTAGGGACAAGAGTTGGCTTAAATCTTGATCTCTTCTCTTCACTATCAGCTATTTCTTTGTGAATACTTTCTCATTTATATAATTAAGATCTTTACCATCGTGTTAGTTTCCTATTGAACTGAAATATGATGCAGTTTTTATTGTGTAACAGTATACTTTTAAACTTGAGGTGTATGCACCTAAAGATCTTAAAGCAAATTGCTGGACCAGTCATTTGCAAAGGTTATTAGGAAAGGTAGATGGAAGGAAAGTGTGATAGAGCCCAAATATATGGCTGATTCACTTTGTTGTACAACAGAAACTAACACAGTATTGTGAAGCAATTATACTCCAATAAAGATCTATTAAAAAATCTTTTTTCATAAATAAAAGATGTTTTTAAAAAGAGAGAGAAATAAACATCTGCATTGGTCAGCTTTCTCCAGAGAAATGAAACAGAACATAGATACAGAGATATGTAGATAGATACAGACATAGATATATGCAGAGAAAAAATATCTCCACCTACCTATCTATGTGTCTGTCTATCTATTTGTCGAGAGATTTATTATAAGGAATTGCCTCACACAATAACGGAACTTGAGAAGTTCCATGATATGTCATCTGCCAGCTGGAAACCCAGGAAAGCTGGTGGTGAGGTTCCCATCTGAGTCCAAAACTCGAGAACCAGGAGCGTCAATAGTATAAATCCGACTTCCAAGCAGGAGGAGACTCATGTCCCAACTCAATCAATCAGGCAGAGAAAAAGAACTATCCCTTCACCTTTTTCTTCTATTCAGGCCCTCAGCAGATTGAATGATACTCATCCACAGTGGGGAGAACAATCTGCATCACTCAATCTACTGAGTCAAATGCTAATCTCTTCCGGAAACACCCTCACAGACACGCCCAGAAATAATAATTAGCCAGCTGTTTGGGCACCCTGTGGCCCAGTGAAGTGAACACATAAAATTAATCATCACACCATCATATAAGATGACACAAGATTTCAGTAAGTTAACACTGAAGAACATCTGTTTAATTGTTGCAAAGTCACCGGTTAATAGCCCTTTGGTAAAATTTATGCTATCATTGCTTACATGTATTTTGAACCCCTTGTCTCGAATGCTTGCCTACCCATTATCCCATCTTCAGGAGCCAGAATGAATACTTTCGCTTCCAAGAAGCCTTTTCTTATGCCCCTAAAAGAACGTTTTCCTCTTTTAATTTTTGAGAACAGTTGTACTTCTTTTAAAATGCATATTCTGCTTCACAATATGTAGTTAATAAATGCTATTTGTTATACTGTAAGCTCCTCAAAGTTTCTTTGTACACAGTAGACAGTAAAATACTGAACTGAATTGAATTAGTAGATATCATTATTGAATTTATTTAACTTATAGTTCATTTATACCATGTGCTTTTATGAGCAACTACAGGTATACAGTACCTTGCCTAAAATGATGAAGACTACAAAGATGAGTAACTCACAATTCCCACAATTTTGAGCAAAGACAGAGTCCAGGGTCAGAAGTAATTATACATTCATTAAGCAGTTATTGCTAATCACCTATCATTATCCATGTCCTAGACTAAGTATCATGGATACAAAAATGAGGAAGTCATGGTCCTTGTCCCCAACAAGTCCATTTAGATGAGTGAGAAAGGCAGAAGTGTAAAAAAACTACTTAACTTGAGTGTGAAGAGTGCTACAATAAGGGGTCACACAGTTTGCTGTGAGTTCCAGAAGGAGGCTGGGGCGGGAGTGGAGAGTGATAAGGAGAAAAAGTTCTACAGAATAAGTTCTGTTTGAACTCAATGAGATGGTATCCAGTAAGGAGAAGGGGCAGCACTATAGAAGGATCTGTACCCAGTGGGATCAGAGAGGAGGGCACATTTGGGAACAAGTAGTTCTGTGTATCCAGAATATGATGTACATGAAGGAACCTAGGCTGCAATTATGTTGAAATGGGAGACCAGAAGTAGTGCATAGATGCCCCCACATCCTTTCATCCTCCCCCCCTAGCATGAAGCAAAGCAAATGTTTAGAAGACAAGAGTAGAAATGATGACAAAGGAGGGGATCATTGAGAAATAAAAATCTCTTTAAAGCTGGAAAGGGATTGGAACAGAGCTAGCAGTAGATGGATCATTCGATCCAACTTTACCAGCCTCAGAGTCATTTCAAGTTTCCAGGAAGCTGTATATAAGGTTCTTGAAATAATAATCTTTTGCGTATTTTCCCCAGCAAAAGAGGAAAACTCCAAGTCCAAGAGAACTGACTTTGGGTTCCAACTGGGCACAACTGCCTTGTCTTTAGATCCAGCTTGCTCCTAAATGGCAGGAGTGAGCACCCTTCACATATTTCCTGGTGGGAGGAAACCACCCACAGAACAAGTCATCACAGACTGCTTGTTCCTCCCAGCAGAGTGATGACAGAACACTCTATTCCCTCTACTTCACTGAATCATTTGGGAACATTTACAAGTATTTGTGGGACTTTGATACTTGGATAGGTAGGAAGAGCAGAAGGGCATTCCTGGCTTGGGTTTGTTGCTTGAGTTTTTGAGTGGTCTTCCAAACTTGTGAGTAATAGGAACAATGTTTTATTCTTCTCACTTTTATAGTTTTGATGAATATAGCTTTAAAATATTTTTTAAATATGAGCTCCATTGGTCAAATATTAAACAGTTTGTGTGGAGGCTAGAAATTGAATAATCGACTGATGGAATTATCTCATCTCATCCAATTCTCTCATATCATGCAAGAAGAAATTACATCCCAAGACAACTTGAAACTACATGCCCAATGTCATATACCAATTAACTATTTGTTGATTAATTTCCCTGGTGATGAATTAATATCTTTCATCTGCTTGTTAGCTGTTGGAAGGCTCATAAGAGAAGAGTAGAAAAAGGTATCTACTTAGATAGTTTTGGTCAAAATGGCAGAAGTGGGCATCAAGTGATGACAGAAAATTCTGCTTCAAAATGGTGATGTTATATATATATATATATATATATATATATATATATATATATATATATATATGCATGTGTGTGTGTATATATGAATATATATATAAAAACTTATCACTTTTAAAATTCAGATCCACAGTGCACTATTCCCTGATTCTGTATACCCATTCCTGGCAAGTTGCACCTTCTGATAAGTTGTTTAACTGCTAAATACCAAACCATTCTTAATCATTTCATAACCAGATTTTCTTTGATATTCTCAATCCCTTGTTGGCATTCATTCAGTCAGTCAACAAACATACATTATCTTTTCCACATAATTATGATATGAGAGCTAAGATCTCTGTCCTGAAACAGAGATGGTTAAGCAGAGTTGTTAAACAGACATTAAGCAGACTTATAAAACAATGTAAAAATACTTTAATAGTGATTTACACTGAACTATGGAATTAGAGAGTAGCAGTTAAAGCCGCACTCATGTAGGGAGAGCAAGTAGATAGAGAGGATGAGAGACGGCTGAGGACTGTGGTATAGACCATCCATAATTTAGAGGTTGGAAAGGAGAAAACCAGCAAAAGAGCTTGAAACAAAAAAAAGCTTTGAGTGAGATAGGAGGAAACCTGGGAGATTGTGGTATTAAGAAACAAATGAAAAGACTGTTTCCATTAAGAGGAAGGGGTCAGCTATATCAAATGCTGCTGAAAATTCTAAAATGATAAGAACTGATAGTTGACCATTATTATGCTGATTTGAGTGGGTTATAAAGAGAATGGGAGGTGTAGATGGGAATCTTTGCTATGATCCACGTGAAACTACAAGTTCTGATTCACATCAGGTTGATACCAGTGAAGGTGGTTGGTCTGAGATATACTGCAAGGGCTCCTTTGTCTGTCTGTCTGTCTGTCTGCCTCTCTCTCTCAATTTAATGGCTTGATGTGCGATGTGAAAGGAACAGAGGAATCAAGGAAGACTCACAAGTTCTTGGCCTGAGCAGCTACTTGAATAGCGGTGCTATTTATTGAGACAGACACTGTAATAGATGCAGGTACGTGGGAGGGTCATGTAGAAGTCAAGGAAAGAACGAAGAATTCAGTGCGGTACATATTAAATTAAAGCTGTCTATAAGTATCTAAGTGGAGATGTCACGTAACTGGGAATACCCCATTCTGAGTCTCAGGGACCTTATTCTGAAGCTGTGGACCAGATTTGGAAACGTGAATTTGGGAATCATCATCGGTTGAATTGAAAGGGTCAATGGAGGATTATTTTAAGATGGGAAACATTATACCATGTTGTAAGCTGAAGGGAATGACCCGGTGATTGTGCCCAGGCAAAGATGTGAGCAGAATAGTGGTGACAGGGGATGCTTGAAAGTGGGATTTAAAAGGATGTTCATTTACAATGTTGAAGTATGAGAATCAAGTAGAGTGAAGGATTGTTGAGAGTGGGCAGATTTTTTTTAATTGGAGTATAGTTGATTTACAATATTGTTAGTTTCAGGTGTACAGCAAAGTGATTGTTATAAATGCATATATATATAATATTTATATGTATTTTTTTCAGGTTCTTTTCCCTTATAGTTTATTATAAAATAGTGAGTATAGTTCCCTATGCTATACAGTAGGTCCTTGTTGATTATCTATTCTATATATAGTAGTGTATATGTTTAATCCCAAACTCCTAATTTATCCCTCCCCTCCTTTCCCCTTTGGTAACCATAAGTTTGTTTTCTGTGTCTGTGGGTCTATTTCTGTGATGCATATAAGTTTACTTCTATCTTTTTTTTTTTGGATTCCACATATAAGTGATATCATATGATATTTGTCTTTGTTTGGCTTACTTCAGTTAGTATGATAATCCCTAGGTCCATCCATGTTGCTGCAAATGGCATTATTTCATTCTTTTTTATGGTTGAGTAGTATTCCATTTTATGTATATACACCACATCTTCTTTAGCCATTCATCTGTCAATGAACATTTAGGTTGCTTCCATGTCTTGGCTATTGTAAATAGTGCTGCAGTGAACATTGGGTGCATTCTCTTTTCAAATTGTGGTTTTCTCCAGATATGAAAAGTGGACAGATTATTAAACTGAGTGCTCAGTTGTTGATAAGTCATCTAGATTGATAATGAAATCTTCCAGAAAGATGACAGAAATACCATCTTAAAAGTTTCAGTAAATGGGGCAAATGTCCTAGATGTTGATGTCCTACATAGTCTGATAGCATGTTCTTCAAAGGACAGAGGAAACAAGATCTGAAAGCAGCAATGAAGAACATGAAGGAAATTTACACCATATTCAAGACTATGTTCCTAATTCAATGGGCAAAAAAGAAAAAGCCACAACTTGAGACAGTGAGAAAGGAAGCTGTGTCCAG
This sequence comes from Aethalodelphis obliquidens, assembly GCF_003676395.1. Lineage (NCBI taxonomy): Eukaryota > Metazoa > Chordata > Mammalia > Artiodactyla > Delphinidae > Aethalodelphis > Aethalodelphis obliquidens. The sequence goes on along the minus strand of NW_020837949.1, from coordinate 44,728,583 downwards.
GTTTCAATTAGAGAAAGAATTGAAGGGACATTCAGTGAAGAGCTTCAGATAAAGGGGATTTGGTGGGTTCTAATCCATGAATTCCAGAGGGCACAAGGGTTAGGAGAGTCCTGAAAGGGTGGGAGATTGGGCCAGATGAGGCAACATTCACTGCCATATGAACATGGCTCTAGGGCATGATGGGATTAATCCTGTGGTCTCCTAGGGCAAGAAGTGTAAATCAGTTCTCTTTGAGTGTCAGCCTCTGAGTACTGATCTCTTAGTTTGTGAAGAGAGGTGAGTGGTACTGAGGCTCATGGTAATTATCTTTTTGAGAATATAAGGAGCTCTGGGGGCTTCCTTTTCAAATGTCTGTGAATGGCATTACAGCTGGAAAAGGGACAGGTCTTCCTGGAGCCCATGGCTCTATGTAGACTTCTCTTAAATCCTGCTACTAGGGAAGGCATTACACATGGAAGATGGAGGGGAGAAAGGCAAGCCTGGATACTATGTGAGATCTTACGAAGGCTTGAACAAAGGCTGTGATAACAAGAATCCAGAGGGAGACATAGAGATCGTGAGTTCCCTTGTGGACCCAGAATGCCTTGGGGCTGTTCTTTCATTATGAAGTTCTCTTCTTGACCACAGGGCTCATTCAGAAGCGGTAGCCAAGGCTAGAGCTACAGCCTGTAGTTATAACCTTGAAATTAAGTCCGTAGTTAAGGGAATTTCCAAACTCTGATATGAACCTCTAACTAGTCTCAGGGAAATCTGCATTCTCATGGTCACAGAATTATTTTATTCTCATACTCCCCAAATATATCTACTTCTCAATTACCCAAACTAAGTAATCTCAAGATGACATGGGTTATCTACAAAATAAGTGTCAAATTTATCTCCTATGAGGAAAACTATTGCATTGGTTGTTGATTCATCTTCTTTACTTGACAGTTCTTGCCAGAACAATAAGAGGCAACATAAAGAAGAGAAGAAAAAAGAAAAAAAAAAACTGACCAATATGGGTATTGATTGTTCTATATACATTTTTCATTAAATTTTCCCAACAACCCTATGAAGTTACTATTTCATACTCGTTACAGAGATGAGCAAACAGATTATCAGAGGAATTTGAAATTTTCCCCAAGGAGATGTCAGAAAAGCAGCAGAGCTGATTAAAACTTGGAGTTATCTGATCTGAAAACACTTGCTCTTTTAACCACATACCAACCAAGAATACTAGCTAAGCCAACTGCACGTTCCTCTCCCAAATAACCAAGCAAGCAACTAATAGTTAAAGATTATTTACTCTGGGTAAAATGCTGTGCTGGGATCTATGAGAAATAGAGAGGTCAATAAAGCACAACCTCCATTCCGCAGTACGAACTACCAATTTGGCAAGACAACCTGTTTGCGTAGAGGTGCAAAAAGTTAATAATTCCAGAGGACAAAGGTGGGATCATTACCACTGCTCTGAGTATCATGTATGGTTGAATTTGCTCAAGTGAAAGAAAATGTGATGTAATATTAATGTAACAAAGCCAATTTTTTCTCATTTTGACTATTTAAAAAATTTTGAAACTCTGATAACATTTCAGTACGTTACTTTTTGTCTCTTCAATACATTGGTTCCGGTCTTGTTTTGTTTTGTTCTTGCAACATTGAGTTCTTGATGCGTATATAGTTTCACATCCTCTTGTTTTTTTCAGTTAAACTAGATAATATAAGAAATTTCCCGTGTTAATGGCAGTTCTTTATACACGTAACGATTAATGACATAGTAATCATAATACAAGGGAACTGAAGAGAGAGGAGGGCCTCTCAGGCACAGGAGGCAACGCAATCCAGAATGAGGATTCACTTTGGGCCAAGTCAGAGCTGGCAAGACTTAGGTTCCAAGCGGTCCTGGGGAGGGGTTAACTAGATGAGTCAGCAGAGGCCACGTGACATAACTTCTGCCCTGTCAGTCCACTGGACTATTTGGGCCTGCCACCTGATTTGTGTCCCTTTCCAAAGGACTCTCTGTGGGTCAAGCCAGTGGATGCCAAAGCAAGGTCATTCAAGCATCAGAGAGTACATTTCCAGAAGCAGATTTGTTTACTAACTGGGAAGGCATCCACTATAACAGAGGGAACAAATGAGTTTTTCTTTACAAACCTGTCCCTGACCCTTGCTTTTAGCAAGGGTTCCCACTTTCCTTGGCAAGCTTTTTCCTGCTCTAAAGCCAAGTACAGCTGAGCAGGCAGGGAGCGTATCCTCACTGGCTGTGCAAGGCTGGTGGCTGAGGTCACACATGCCATTGTAGAATGGAAGTTTGGGGATATATGAATAAAGCAGCACCATTATCTAAAATCTGGATGACTTTTACAGTGTTGTGTTTGAGAAAGTGGTAGCTAGGTGAAAATTCAACATTATAGTCCAGAAGCAGCAATTTGAGGACTGAACTGCTTGACAGTCCTTGCTGCCACTACAAAGCAAAATCTTCGTGCTAAACAGAAACTGACTTTCAGCTGAGGTCAGTGGAGGAGCAAGATTACTGGGGGAATCTTATTTTTTTTGTAATACATTATTCTTTCCTTCAAGCCCTGATCCTTTATGGAGTCTGATATTTCATGAATGTTGTTGAGCATTTTGGAGGTTTCCTCCTTGTGAGATTTTGTACTGTCAGAGTTGATGCTTTTATTATAATTCACACATACAAGATACAAGGCATTACCAAAGAGACTATTTTTTTACTCAAAAATTAAACAACTAAAAATTAAATGTAGTTTCTAAACTTTATTTTGCCATGTTATAAATTCTAGCATATGAAATAATTCTGTAAATTTTAGAAATATAATCATCTCTGTATGATTTTTGTCTTATGTTATCATAGAAATTTTTATAAACATTTATTTGCTCCCAGAAGATATTCCTAAAGTTAACTTTCTAAAGTTAGCTGGCTAAAAGACCTACCATTAGTATAGATCCACCCTTTGCCTTAAATTTTAATTAATTGAGATTTCTTAACAATTGCTGTTTTAAACATAAAATTAACAGTCATTACAATTAATTTTTGCAGTAATTTATTATTGCAACAGTAATTGTATATTTATAGTTCAACTGAATGACAGAATTTTAAGGTATAAATCATATAGGAAGACCCTTATTGACAATTGCACCTGGAATGCTCATCTGTAATTAAATGAAAATATTCAAATGTTTATAATAAACCTGAACAACTTGACTTGTTAAAATGCTGATTAGAAATGATTGTCTACATGTCATGTGATCAGTGATTATGCATAAGTTTAGGGATGCAAGACATGCTGCTGAAGTAGGTATTTGACTATTTGGTCATTTCTCTAAACTTGAAGAATAAACTAATGCAATTTCAAGTAGATGCCATGGAAGGAATTCAGTCACGGTTTAGTGGTTTTGAACTCTAGCTTTGCTACTTTAGTTTTGTACATATTTATTTAGCACCTACTCTATGCTGAGAATTCAATCAAATACGGACACATCAACCAGTAAGAAGGAGGCCTTTGTTCTCTATGTGCTGATAGTCTGGGGAGTTTACACAATTTACACAGCTTCTCTAAACTTCTGTCTCCTTTCCTACTCTGTGAGCCTCACAACTATATTAATAAATGTCAAATGAGATGATGGGGACAGCCTGTATTTCTTGTGCCATGTAAATAACATATTTATTAACATCCCAATTGTCCCAACCATCATACAGGGCAGGTAGTGCAGCTTAATTGTCATGGGAACATGCTTAGAGTCCAGAGCCTGGGTTTGAATCCTGGTGGTTGTGTGACTTTGGGTAAGCAATTTAACCCCACTGCTCTTAGATTTACTACAAAATTGTGACAATTAGATTACTTCCGGACTTCCCTGGTGGTGCAGTGGTTAAGAATCCACCTGCCAATGCAGGGGATACGGGTTTGAGCCCTGGTCCGGGAAGATCCCACATGCTGCAGCACAACTAACCCCGTGCGCCACAACTACTGAGCCTGTGCTCTAGGGTCCGTGAGCCACAACTACTGAGCCCACGCGCCACAACTACTGAAGTCTGCACACCTAGAGCCCGTGCTCCACAACAAGAGAAGCCACGACAATGAGAAGCCTGCGCACCGCAACGAAGAGTAGCCCCTGCTCGCGGCAACTAGAGAAAGCCCGTGCACAGCAACAAAGACCCAGTGCAGCCAAAAATAAATAAATAAATTCATTAAAAAAAGCAATTAGATTACTTCCTTCATTGACAATTAAATTAAATAACGGATTATAGAATTCAGCATAGAATCTAGCACATAATAAGTATTCTGCTGAGGTTAACAGTTATTAAAATTCAGTGCAATTGATCCCCAATTAAAAATAAGGGAATGCAGAGAGGTTATATAATTTATTCAAGGCCACACAATAAATTGCAGAGATGAGGCTCAGCCAAAGCCCTTATTTTTTACATTTTGGGTCTCTAAACATATTGTCATAGATGTAACTGTTGGATGAATTTGAAAGATACTTATATTATGTTAATCAATGCTTTTAAACTTTCTCCTTGGCTGGGTAGGTCCTCCAGCCCAGTTTCTTTGCTTGCCATCCACATCCCAGACCACCAGATTGAATCCTCCAGAGTGTGGATGTGGCCTGGTGAAGGGTGAGACCACATTAGTCCTTAGTCTCCAGCTGCCTCTCCATTGAGAAAGAAACAGTTATCTCATTGAGACAGGGACCTTGCTTGGGTAGGTGAGCCAGCCTCCCAAAAATTGTAAAGCTGGGTCCACTCATTGAATTGTGAATCCTGTCGTCCTCTCCCTCTCACTGAGCCAAGCCTGAAAGCTGAGCTCTTTGTGTCTAATCTGTTTGTGTGTGTGTTTTTAATTAGCTTGTTGAATTACTCTCTTAGAGATGGCGGAGAAGTCTCAAGGAGACCAGGAAAAGAGCAGGAGAGACATCCTGAGGTCCACCAAGAGGACATGGGCTCCCCTGGATGAGCAGCCGCCCCCTGGCTCTGAGGAGGAGAGCCACAGTCTCACCGCCCCCATGCTGGGTGAGAACGGGCCCCCAGGGATATTTGAATCCAACCTACTGTGAGTGGTGAGGGATATGGGGTTTTGGGCTGGGGGCAAATGATTTTGGAACAAAGATTTGACTTTGAAGATACCAGTATTCCTGGCATGATACCAGAAACTTCTATGAAATGGGCACATCTGACTTCCCCGACAGACACCTAAGACACAGACCTTCTTGATGGAAACAGACCAACTAACGAATGAACTCTGCTTCCTTTCCACTCCAAGATCCCCTCATCCTAAGTCCCCAGGATCATAAAGCTATGTGGAGTCCATGCCAGAGACATGAAGCTTCGTAGGACATCAAACATTTTATTGAAAGGCTTTTATTTGCTGGGTCTTGCACAAGGTGTTGATAATAATTTTAATTGTTTAAAGAGTAATAAGTAAGAAAACACTTCTCCCTTCAGTGTGATTTTTTTGTTTGTTTGATTTTTTATGATGTAACTGATGGCTTTTCTTCTTTGCCCACCACCAATTTATTCTATCCCTTCACAGTATCTCAGTTGAAAACTAAGCACCTCCCATGTCCACTTGGCCTTTTTGGTTCACCAGACACCTTGTGAGGGGGTAATTCAGGTACCTCACTGCTTCGTAGGATAAAGTCAAAGAAAATAAGCCCAGAGTAACCTGTAACCAACCAGAATGGAAACAAATATTTACAGGAAAACTGCTTTTATATCCCTTCCTTTTTGCCTGTTGACTATTTGTTGAGCCAGTGGTAAAGATCCACCTTAAAAGACACAGGGTGCCTGTGGCAATTCTGGGACTGTAGTGCAATTTGCCCCTGGAATGAATGCAAATTTGGTTCCTAACCTGGCAGAGAACTCCTTGCAAATGAACATCACTGGCTAGCTGCCTTATGGAAATGTGATTCAGTAAGGAGAGGCTCCACGTGATTTATATCCAACTAGAGAAAGGCAAAAGTCTCCTATGCTTTTTCACCCTTTGTATTCACACCAGGTAATTTAAAAATTATTCTAACATCTCTTGCTCTTTGGTGATTTTTTTTTTTCCTTTTCACATTTTTTTCTTTCTCTCTTTTTTTTAAGTTAGTCCTTTGGCAAGTTTACAGTTCATTTTCAGGAAAAGCTGATTATGGAAAACCGGAAGTTTTGCCTTGGGGAAAAAATGAATATGCTTATAGAAACATGTGACTAAATACTAGGAACCAGACCTATTAGGTGGTGGCTGAATAACAGGGTGGGATCACTTTAGCTGGTTATGCTTTGACTAACTGGTCTGTTTCTCATTAGTAGAAGATTCCAAACAAGAAAGTATTCAGCACTGGCTGGACTCTGGATTCTTGTAAGTGTTTCTTTATGCCCTTACACATCCTTCTTGCAAAGATCCATGAAAACAGTATGGGTAATCCTTCAGGGACAGGTGTGACATGTAGGGATTTTCATTTTAACTGGGTGTTTGAAGGATTACTCTGTTATTGCAAAAGTTATATATCGGTTTAAAACTACAAAATAGAGGGGCTTCCCTGGTGGCACAGTGGTTGGGAGTCCACCTGCCGATGCAGGGGACACGGGTTCGTGCACCGGTCGGAGAGAATCCCACATGCCACGGGGCGGCTGGGCGCGTGAGCCATGGCCGCTGGGCCTGCGCGTCCGGAGCCTGTGCTCCGCAATGGGAGGGGCCGCAGCGGTGAGAGCCCTGCGTACCGCAAAAAAAAAAAAAAAAAAAGTACAAAATAGAATAATATTTCAGCCCCCAGCTGTTCATTGGTTTCCAAAAGACCTCTTATAATAAAGCCTAACTGCATAACTCTGTTTAATTAAGGAGCAATTTAGCATAATTTATTTACACACATTGTTTGACTCACAATACTTTTGTTTCTTTATAGTGTCTCTGTAAATGAAAACCTTCAGCCAGCCATCGACCACATCGGTAAGACCAGAGAACCCAGAAGCAGTTATGCTTTGTGGACCTGAGTAGGAGATGTATTAAAATGTTTGTGTGAATAAATCTAAAAATGAGAATTATCAGAGGTTCCTAGAAATGGAAAAGAAATCTCAGAAACCATTCAGCTCAATCACTTTCTTTAATATTTAAGGCAAGCTCAGAACAGATAGGTGTTATCCAGCAGCAGGTTGGGGGCTAGAAACAAGGACTCTTGCCATATCATTAGCTCAGACTCTAACAGAAAACTCACTGGGTCTGTGAAGACATTTTGCAAGGATGTAATTATGGAAATGAAAATGAAATTGTTTAATTTTTCCTGACACTGTATTGTACTTTTATTTCTAAATCTAGTTTCTTTCTATTCTTCACTCTTAAAATTATATCCTCTTTCTAATGATGCATTTGTTCTCAAAAACAACAAATGACTGAATTCTATAGCAAACAGTACAAATATGTATTTCCGAGGCAGAAAGTGTATCACACTTGTTACATTGAGATTTGATAAGAACATTACAAGAAGAAAAAGAAATTTAACTACAGGTTTCACAGTTTACATCTTCATTAAGTCAAATACAGTATTTCATAGACTGTAAGACTCCTCAATCATAAAATGCACCCACATTTTAAGTACCACTCCAATAGGAAAATAAAACAACCATCCTTGTCATCCCTGTCAATTATAACTAGGCATTATAGTAGGCAACATTGACTACTAGACACATCCTGATTTCATAGATGTTAAAATGTGAAAACAGTGTGTTTTAAAATTGATGTAATGCCCTAAATAATGCATGTAAAAAATGACATAAATAAGGAGTTTAATGATTAGAGGGAAAATTATTAGTCTAATTGCTACTTACTTGGCTGGTTTTAATTATTTCACTTCCTTCACTGCCACTTAAATTAAGATTGACCATTGGCTACAAACCAGTTTAAATTTAGGAATTTTTACTTTAAAAATCTAGGTATATTGTTCAAATTTCCTCCTTTGCCAAGCTTCTTTATTTTTTTTAAATATAAAAGTTCCATGATGCCAAAAATCTCTGAAGATGTTTGCCAATAAATTGAATTTAAGTACCTTTGTTCCTGACAGTTTATTCTCATGAAAAGGCAGGAAGTTAAGAAATATAGCCAGCATTTCATATCCCTCTGATACTTCATCTTGCCCAGATTATAGTAGGAGGCCTGGCACCAGTTCTGGGGTTGTCAGTAACTATATTAAAAGCTTCACTTCCCAGAAATTAAGACAAATCATGGCCCTTCCTCCTTTGAATCAAGTCAATGAAGTAAAAGCATGAGGTGAAGAGTTGGAGGAAAGAAGGGTAACAAGATGACTCTGAGATCAGACATGCACAGTTTCTATCTGCCAGGTCCTTTGTCTTTAGTGAAGTTTTTAATAGTAATGGAATAGCTTCTTACAAGTTTAATTGGGCCTTCACTTTTACAAGGCCCTTCCTCATCTGTCATATTTTAAACTCAGTAACCTGTGTGGTAGCAAGGCTGGTGTTCATCTGTGTTTGCAGGTGGAGAATCTGGGTGGTCAAGTGCCACGATTTTTAGTTACAGCTGGTTGGAGGTGGGTGGAGGGACCTGTGGCTGGGCATGCTCTCAGCCCCTCTGTGTGCTGGTTTTGCTGCAATGAGCTCAAGGCACCCTGAGTTTAGGGAAGCCGAGGACCGCACCCGGAAGTGGAAACTGTAACAGTAGTAGCAGAAACTGGAGACCTGAAGGTCATGAGGGGTGTGTCAGAGAGAAAACTGTGGTGAACCAAAAAGGAACTGAAGAAGAGAAAGAAAAGTATTCTCTGCTGGAGGGAAAATCCTGTGAAAGCTCCCACAATCTCAGTATGATGCAGAGTGGTGCATTCGTTCCTAGGTAAGCCATAACCAGTTACCACAAACTTGGTGGCTTAAAACAGAAATTTGTTTTCTCACAGTTGCGAAAGCTGAAAGTCTGAAATCAAAGTGTCAGCAAGGTTCTCTTTTAAGGAAACATTTTAAAGTTCTTTAAATCCTGCAACCTTTTGGGGGCACGATATAGTTCAATCATTATATCTTCTAAGGGAAGAAAAATAATACAGTGTCAGGTGGGAAATTATTATATATAAGTACGTTTCACTGTAGTGATTTTTCTTTTATTTCAAGTATATTTTCTTAGAGTTTCAGGTTTGATTCTCTTGTATGTGCTTTAATATCAGTAACTATGGCAACAAGATTTTAAATGCTGTCTGTAGTATAAGTAAAGGGGAAAATGGAGAGAAAAAAAAAAAGTGTCAGCAAGGTATTCTCTCTCTGAAAGTTCTAAGGGAAGAATCTTTCCTGGCCTCTTTCTTGTGGTTCCCTTCAAACCCTGGCATTCCTTGACTGGTAGCTACATCACTGCATGCTCTGCTTCTGTTTTCACATGGCTGTCTTTTCCCTGTGAGTCTTCTCTATTCTCTTAAGGACCCCAGTCATTGGCTTTAGGATTTATGGCTCACCCTTATCCAGTATGACCTCACCTTTACTAATTATATCTGCAGAGACCCTATTTCCAGATAAAGGATACATTCTGATATGAAATTTCAGATACTGAAATGAAATTTGAGGGGATACTATTCAACTGACTACAAGTAGAAACCACTCTGAGGCTGGTTTCCCTCAGTGATCGTTCTGAGGCTTTATACATTAAAGTGTAACAATATCCAAGTGCCTGCTCATCTTCCAGGGGACCCAGCACCTCCCATGGAAAGCATTCTAGTGGACCTCAAATAAAATGAAGAGGTGGAATAAGGCTTCAGTGGCCCTATTGCTGATTTCCTCCCATGTCTTGAGATGGCCAAGGTCAGGTCTTCGCTTCTAATGGCGATTTTTTGGTTTTCATGCTGCTCTGCAGCTACCTAAAGTCTAATTTTTTTTAAAGTCTAACTTTTATTAAACCGGAATCTGGTTGGCCTATCTTGTTCACCACCATTATGCTAGGTAGAGCTCCCAGAGGGGAATGAAATTAGTACATGTGGAGGGCACACAGTCTAGGTACTTTTTGTGTATATTATCTCATTTACCAGAACCATCTTCTGTGGTGGATATTATCATTAGTAACTTTTGCAAAGAGGAAAATGAGACTCAGAAACGTTAAGTAACTTGCCCAAAGTAACCCAGTTAGTAGATAAGTGAGTTGAGATTTGAACATGGGTCTGTCTGACTCTGCAGCCACGTTTCCTCTCTAGAGGACTAGAGTATAATTTACCATCCGTGTTATGCATGGACACTCCTGGAAGTATCCTGGGAGGAAAGCTCTGCATCAGTGTCCCTGCTAGAAAAGTCAAAGCATGAACAGTGTGGGTCAGTTCACTGGCATCTACTTCTCCCTCCGGGTCTTCTGACTCTTGTGTACCGGCTTTTACGGCCACAACTCAGTCCTCATGAATTTAAATGTTTTGAAGTGGGACAATGCTAACTTTTTAAATGTCAGTCAAGTATCCGTAGAAATGAAAAATGGCCACATCTGGATCTTAAAATAAAAAAGATGCATCAAATTAGTTTTCTAGAAAGTCATAAGAAGTCCATTCTACCTTAACTCCAGAAATTTTAAATTATAAGAAACTAAACTCTTGGAAAATCGACATGAGTGAGGTACTAGCACTTAAGAGTTGGAAAATTCCATGGTTATTGTTTTTTTTTTCCTGAGGTTCACTCAGGTTTTTCCTGAGGTTTCTGATCCCTATACATTTCAGTCTCAAACTTATAATTAGTAATAATTAGTAATTATCATATATTGAGTGCCTGTTGCATATTTTAAAAATATTGTGAAGTATTTCTCAAACAAGGTGATTGATTAACCTCATTAAATATTGAAGAAACAGAGACTCGGTAAAGTTAAGAGATGTACCTAAAACCACATAAAGCCAAAGAGGTGGACACATGATTTGAATTCTGTTTGATTTCAAAGTTCATGCTCTTTTTACCAGAAACCAGTATACTGCATACTGGTGTAAATCCATGGCCATTAATTTTATCCCTAGCTTTTCCTTATTTCTGTGAGCTAAGCTTGGATGGCAAAAAGGGACACTTCCATTTAAGGGCGTTCTTGTATTGATAAAACCTTATTTCATTTACACTTGAGGTACATAATGAAGATTTAAATATTATTAATTAAAAATAATTGTAGAGAGGGAAGAAAGCAGAAGCAAGAAGTACTACAATCCTGCAGCCTGTGGAACAAAAACCACAGTCACAGAAAGACAGACAAGATGAAAAGGCAGAGGGCTACGTACCAGATGAAGGAACAAGATAAATCCCCCGAAAAACAACTAAATGAAATGGAGATGAGCAATCTTCCAGAAAGAGAATTCAGAACAACGACAGGGAAGATTCTCCAGGACCTCAGAAAAAGAATGGAGGCAAAGATCAAGACGATGCAAGAAATGTTTAACAAAGATCTACAAGAATTAAAGAACAAACAAACAGAGATGAACAATACAATAACTGAAATGAAAAATACTCTAGAAGGAATCAATAGCAGAATAACTGAGGCAGAAGAACGGATAAGTGAACTGGAAGACAGAATGATGGAATTTACTGCTGCGGAACAGGATAAAGAAAAAAGAATGAAAAGAAAGGAAGACAGCCTAAGAGACCTCTGGGACAACCTTAAACGCAACAACATTCATGTTACAGGGGTCCCAGAACAAGAAGAGAGAGAGAAAGGACCCAAGAAAATGTTTGAAGAAATTGTAGTCAAAAACTTCCCTAACATGGAAAAGGAAATAGCCACCCAAGTCCAGGAAGCGCAGAGAGTCCCATACAGGATAAACCCAAGGAGAAACATGCCGAGACACATAGTAATCAAATTGGCAAAAATTAAAGACAAAGAAAAATTATTCAAAGCAGCAAGGGAAAAATGACAAATAACATACAAGGGAACTCCCATAAGGTTAACAGCTGATTTCTCAGCAGAAACTCTACAATCCAGAAGGGAGTGGCATGATAAAGTGATGAAAGGGAAGAACCTACAACCAAGATTACTCTACCCAGCAAGGATCTCATTCAGATTCGATGGAGAAATCAAAAGGTTTATGGACAAGCAAAAGCTAAGAGAATTCAGCACCACCAAACCAGCTCTACAACAAATGCTAAAGGAACTTCTCTAGGCAGGAAACACAAGAGAGGAAAAGAACCTACAATAATAAACCCAAAACAATTAATAAAATGGTCATAGGAACATACATATCAATAATTACCTTAAACGTGAATGGATTAAATGCTCCAAACAAAAGACACAGGCTTGCTGAATGGATACTAAAACAAGACCCATATATATGCTGTCTACAAGAGACCCACTTCAGACCTAGGGACACATACAGACTGAAAGTGCCTGCCAATGCAGGGGACATAGGTTCAAGTCCTGGTCCGGGAAGATCCCACATGCCACGGAGCAACTAAGCCAGTGCGTCACAACTACTGAGCCTGCGCTCTAGAGCCTGTGAGCCACAACTACTTAGCCCACATGCCACAACTACTGAAGCCCACGCATCTAGAGCCCGTGCTCCACAACAAGAGAAGCCACCGCAACGAGAAGCCCGAGTACCACAACCAAGAGTAGTCCCCGCTCGCCACAATTAGAGAATGCCCACGCACAACAACAAAGACCCAACGCAGCCAAAAATCAATCAATAAATTAATTTTTAAAAAAACTATTAAATAAGAACTTACAAGATCCAGTTCTAAATTTGTTGTCTATATTATAAGAATGTTTATAATATGAAAGCATAATGTTTATCAAATGAAAACATTCAAAGCAGAGAACTATGCAAGGTGGAGGATGCAAAGATGTAGAATATATGACTCCTGCCCTCAGGTATGTCACTCTGACTTTCCAGGACCTTTACAATGTGAATATAACCTGTTCCAATTTTCTACAAGACTGTCTAGTCTCATCTCCTCTCATTATACCTAGTTCTTTCTCTTTCTTCATCCAGTTCCTCCTGTCTTAAAGTCTTTCCTGTTCCGTTTACCTCTTGCCCTTCTTTTGAGACTTTACCCAAGTCCCATATTCTCTGTAAGGCCCTTCCTGACATCTGCACTAAGAGACTCAGTCTCTCTTCTGAACATCAGTGACATCCATCATGGGTTCTACCCATATGACACTTGGTCTGTGCTGCCTCAAATTATTAGTATATGATCGGCCTCATTAACAAAATTGTAAAGGCCACTGAGGCAAGAATTCTCTCTCACACATCTGGTTTCCCTAAAGCTAGTCAACAAAAAGATCTTAGTAAAACTGGTCCATAATAAACATGATTTAGTCAGATTGGGCAATCTTCAAAAAAAGGTGAGACCTGAGCTAGTCAATCAAAGAGAGACATGGTTTTGAAAAAACAAAGAGACAAAGCAAGTCGATGTCATTTCCTGGAAGCAATAGGAGCTTGAATAAAGGCACAGAGTGAGAAGCAAACTGAATGTGTGCAGGAAAGCATATAGGGTGATAAGACTAGAGAAAAGGTTTCACGCTAAGGAGCAAAGGGAGACATGTTTCTGTTAAATAGGGTGTGGTCAGGTTATAAATGCCTTAAAATGCAGAAAGAGGGAATCACGCTTGACGTCTTAGGACAGGGATGGCAAAGAAATGTCATCTCAAGTACCAGCCAAAGGATGGGTAGTTACAGCTGGGGTCTGTGTTGAGTAGAACTGTGAAGCCATATCTTTGTTCACCTGGATAGAGGGTCATGAATAATAAGTAATAACTCCACAGGTGCAGCGTTGGGGAATTGAAGCAGGTGTGTTTCACATTTGCCATCTCTATTGTAATGAGTTGTGAATGGTTTCTAAGAAGAGAGATGACAGATTCCAGTGTTTATCCTGGCAATGGGAAGAAGGTGCACCCTTTGGGAAGAAGCTAGTATGACCTCAGGCTTGGGGTGATGAGAGCTTGGGCTGGGTGTCAGCAGAGGAATAGAGAAGAAGAGTCCACAGCATCTGGAAAATAAACAGCTATCTGGGTTAAGAAGAGCAAAGCATCACAACTGGCTTTAAAGTTCTGAGCATGAGGGTCAGGGAGAATGTCAGAGTCTCTTTTTCTTGTAAGAATATAGTTTAATAAGTTGCCACCTGAGACAAACAAACCCTGATGACTGCCTCTACTAAGTGTCTTGGTCATGCAGGAGTTAAATATACAGAAAGCTGCAGAATGCTATTATTTTAGAGGCCTGTGAAAATGCAATTTGATTAGTCTATTGGACGATATTCCAAAGAACCAAATGTCTTCCATGAATCAGTCAGAAATGCTTAGGAAAACCAAAATAAAAAATGCTTTCCAAGCCAATAAAGGTGCTAATTAGTGCCTTCTGCATATCTCACTACATCTTCTCCAGTAATACATTTTGCAGGGTTAAGTGCAGTGTCTGCTGCTTCAGATGGCAGAAGTCCACCTAACAGTAGGGAGGGTGGCTGGAGACTCAAGTATCTAAAAGGGAATCAGAGCTGGCGTTTTAACCCATGCAATGGGATGTATTGAGTAGAGTAGGGAATTTTTTTTTTCTCACTTTAATTTTCCTTCAGACCAACCCTTAGGAATCTTGAGGATAGGAGAACTTGAATTTTTTCTTTCTTTCTTTGTTCCCTCAATGCTTTTAGAGAGTAAAATCTGGCTCTAAAAACCTAATAAGAGTGCTATCTTGGGAGGACAAAGAAATGGAGAAAATATCAGAGTCAAGCACCCAGAGAAGCCAGTGTGGATTTGAGCAGGCTTAGCAGGCAGGCTTATGTGGTGAACACAGGTGCGTCTGTAAGGGTCCCACCTTCTACCTGAAGAAGCTTGGGGAAGTCTGGGGTAACAGGAGCAGCTTGTTTGTCCCATGATGGCATTCCCTAGGTGTCAAATTTGTGCTCTGATCAGAGGTCACAGACTTAAATGCTTCTGTGAGCCAGGCAGGTGAGTGCTAATGAACCAGGCAGGCGGGGAGACTGCAGAGAATTGCAGGGCGCATCACCTCCAGCAGATGTTGCCCTGAAGAGACCTGAGCCAGGGCTGCTGGATCTTCTGGGTTTTAACAAAAGCCTGGGAATACCAATGCTGCTGAGAACTGGGCTACCAGCTTCAGGTTCATTATTGAAAACAGGCAAAGAAGCAAGGACCTGACCCTGACCAGGTTGTCCTCAGGTTCCAGGAAGTTTACCTTACAAATTAACAAAGTGGAAAAAAAAAAAAAAAAGCTGAAGTAAAACCAAAGAAAACTCAAACAGGCAAGGAATAATAGTTTCACACTGTCCTGCGCAAGACTCAACTGTCAGCGTCCAACACTGGGAAGGCCAGTTCCTGTTTCCACAGTCATCAGGAAGTAAACACATAGTAATGCTAAAAACGCCCCTTGGTCTCCCAGGACTCAGGGTGTCCAGGGAGTGAAAAATGGAAATGAAGCAGTGAAGCTAATTGATTTTTGATAATTATATTACAATTTTAAAAATCAGGCTTGTCTTGTGAGTTTCAAAAATTATATCGATTTTCCCTGGCTTCATTTTCTCCAGAATCTAAGCTTGGCAGCAGAGAAGGCTATGTGTCTGAATATATTGGATAGAGATAGACATTTGTGTCATTTTAAACAAGATCAAAAAGAAAGAGTATAGAGTCTAACAAAAGATGTAAAAGCTATATCTGTATATCAGTAAGTGCGAGATTCAGGTGAGGGGGGTCAAACATCCTGCCCAGCCCCTAGCTGTCAGCGACGGCTGGGCCTTACAGGGCCCGCTGATGCTAAAACTGTGTAAGGCTTTCATGTGTGTCATCAGACCAGAAAACAACACTTCGGTGAACTAGCCAGGTCCACTTTGCACGTTCCTTAGAAAATATGTTTCTTTCAGGGGCTTCCTTCCCCTTTGGGGCTGCCCTTGGTTTCTTGGCGACCAGATTGCTCCTGAACCTGGACTGCAGAGCTGCAGTGTGTGTGATCCGTGGAATATGGCTCCTAGATCTGTGTGGGCACTAGAATCTCATGAAGAAGCCCTGAGTGAAGGGATGTGGAATTTTATGGATGACTTGGATGTTCTGTGGGGCTAGGGTTTTTGAAAACTCAACAAGGCTGAGCTAACTCTTTTCATCAGTATCTGAAAATGGTTCATTTCCTGTCTGACAGTTTGAGCAATTCACTGTGGCCACAATGCCAGACCCCTGGCCTGGACATACACATCCGTTCACATGTTCTAGGAAATCCAGAGCAATAGCAGACAACCAGAAAAGACTGAGGCAGTGGCAAGAGTGGCGGTACTGGCAGAATATGAAGCCAAATGTCCTAAAACCCCAGAGTATTTTATGCAAGAGCTGCTCAGAAATTCCAGAATTCTCTGGATGAGCTAACTAGGCACAAATGGAGCCTGCCTTTGTGAGATACATGCAGAGCAATAGATGGAGATGGTGGGGGCAGGGAGAAATAGACAAAAGATTGCTGAAAAAGATAAATATTTATTTTAACCTTCCATTTTGGGCAACCTATTATTTAATTCATTAAGTCATTACAACATGACTGCCAAAATATTATACTGTGCTGGCATCTATAACATGATTAATAAAGTGGCAAATAGGCTTTCTCCCATGTGACAACTTTAATCAATTGGCATTGGCTTTATGATTTGAGAAGGTTTGAGACTGAGTTCAGTGAGCAAGAGTGCTGCAGTGGATTAGCAATGCCTGCCTAGGTGAGCGATTTGGTGTTGAATAGATGAGTTTTTCAAACTCTGGATTGTGGAGGTGACTGACAGAGCGAAGGAAGAGCTAAATGGGAGACCACTCTGCCCAGAACAGCACTCCTTTTATCTATTTAAATTACTAGAAATTTGCAAAAGAATTCCTCACTAAAACCCATAGTTTTAAAACTACTGAGGTAATGGGCAAAAGACTGGAGTTTGGATTCTAAGCTAATTTCTAAATTGGTGCATAAGTTTGAGTCAGATATTTTAACTTACATGAATAACTGTCACCAGATATCACATAGCACATTTAATAAATGTCACGTTTGTATCATAATAATGACCATTCACCTTGATATTCCATCCTTGGTAGTGGCTCCCTATAATGTTCTATGAAGCAGTTTATTCTAAACTCATAGTTTATTCTAAACAAAGGGTGAAGTTTGTTTATTCAAAAAAAAAAAAAACCACTCATGAAGTTTACTCTACACAAAGAATGGCATAAAAGCTTCAACTCATTCAATTCCTGACAATTTTGAGAGCCTATCTAGGCTCTATGAGAAAGTGGTGTCATTGATTAATGATGTCTGCTATGAGAGTGAGATTGAGAGTGGTAGCATGGAGATATATATACTTTGTTTTTAAACCTTTATCATAGATTAATATTTTTCACCCTATATAGCTCTTGTGGTGACAGAATTCCATTTGTTTTGTAGGGCAGAACTTACTGTATCTGTTTTCTCATTACCTTTTAAAATTGTAGTTATGTATTTCGGACTTAATTAAGAATCCACTATTTGCTCACACCTCAGTAATATACCTCTAGTCTTTATCTTTCTAGACCAGTTGCCCTTTTCCATTCGGCAGGGTCACTGAACCTTAAAAAAAAAACAGCTGAAAACTATGAGTATTCTTATCTTCACCCTCAAAATTTGGTATTCAGAGACAAGTTCCCAGATACCTTGAGATCTATTCAGAGACCCCCTACCCAGAGAGGAGCTCTGGCTCCAGACTGAAGAGCCCTTTATTATTTTCCTTTTTTATGTATGTTTCAATCATTTAAGCTTGTTTTTCCAAAATCTCTCCCAACCTGTGTTATATTTCTTATGGTGAAGAACTTTACATTCTCATAGAAGTGCTGGGTGGTAATACTTCCAGTTTGATACATGTCACACATTTGCGCCCAGGAGAGCCACAGTGAGAGGAAATTGGAAGCCCTGGGGATGGAGTGGGGGACTTCTGAGGAACTGCCTGTCTTCTGAACACTTCCTTCTGCAGATGTCTACCGCAGCGTTACCTCACAACACAGGTTCTGAGTACCGCTTCGGCCCCTGAATAGGCCTCTCTGACATCCAATATGTAGCTCTTCTATTCTGTCCTCAGCACCACTAACCAGGCAAATGGACTTTCAGCATCGTCCTTCTCACATTTACTTGTTTGCTCAAAAACTTTTTATTGTTTTCCATGTCCTAACACGTACATAATAAACTCTCCTTTCCAGCTTTCGAGTAAGCAACAAGACAATCTGTTGACAGCGTAGTGTCTTGAAAAGAAACAACAGGAACAAATAAAAATAAGCTGTGGCACCCTACTGGCCATGGGAAATTTATTTACTCTGAGCCTCAATTTATTTCTCTTAAGTGGGCATGAATGATACCTATTTCACGGATAAACAGATTGTGCATGTAACATCCTTAGCACATTGCCTCACACAAACTTAATGTTAAATAAATAGTAACTATTATTGCTATAATCAATAATAAATGTAATGATAAATTCCTGGATCTGCTACTTCTGACTGTGTGGTCATGGGCTCATTACTCAACTTCTGTGAGTCTCAGGTTCCTTATCTGAAAAATAAGAATAGGTCCTAAATTATAAGACTGTTGTAAGGATTAGGTGATACAAATTAATGGAAACTGCTCCGTGAATGCTGGGTTCTTCATGTATTCTTTTGCCTGTCCCCATCCTTGCTCCTCAACCTTTTGTACCAGGAGAGAGTATTCCAAAATGCCTTGTGATCTAATCAGCCTATAGCCCTATCACTGTGCTTGGCACTTGCTATAGACACTTTTCTTTCATAATGACACCTCTTTTCCATTTATCAAATTCTCCCCATTCTTAAAAATCCAAGACAAGTACTGTTTCCTCCATGAAATCTTTGCTGACTACGTCATTTGCCACTGACTTCCCCCTTCACTGAGCAAGTACCACATTTCTTCAAGTGCTTGTCACACAATTTAGCCATTAATTACATTCTGTCTTGTTCACTACAGAGATGCCTTTTATCTCAGGCTGATACAGTCTTGGATATGGAAATCAATGCCATGTTGGTTTGTTGGAAGGTGAGAAAACCTTCCTTTAGAAAAAAAGGAAATTAAGCTCATCTCCTCTTTTTTGTTGCAGTTCCTTTTCATGAACAAGGAATGGTTCAAATGACTGTGAAAGACTACACGAGGTAGGCGACAGAGTCACTGTTATTTCACTGCAGGAGTTTACAGCCACGTCTTTCATAAATGAAGTGGAAGTGAGGAGGTCTCTTTATAATGCCATGGATCTTGGGATCTTGTCCCTGGTTTAGCCACAGTGCCTAAACCATTTGTACCAGCCTCGAGAGAGATAGAGGTTCTTTAATTGTCATAAAGGAGTGTGCAGATTAACTCAGCAAATGCTGGCTTGGGGGGAGTTTAATGAACGCATCCACGTAAATGGTATTCTACTAAAATTCAGCTATTCATGAGGACCTGTACATAAAGTAGTTACATTCATTATTTTCATATTGTCCGTTATTATCATGCTGTTTGCTGGACAAGAATGCCTACAGTTTCCAATGTTAGGAGTTTAATTAAAGCATCTGTGTAAATGGTATTCTACTAAAATTCAGCTATTCATGAGGACCTGTTCATAAAGTAGTTACATCTGTGTTTCCATATTGTCCATTATTATGGACATTATTATGTCCATATTTGCTGGACAAGAATGCCTATGGTTTCCACTGTTAGGTAGAAAGCATTTTGAGTGTCCCTAATATGAGGAGAGAGACTAGGTCCCAAAGGGGTCTCAACAGCAGCAGGAACATCACCTGGCAACTTAGTAGAACTGCAAGTTTCCAAGCCTCACCCCACTCACATCACATCAGAAAATCTGGACGTAGGGATCAGAAATCTATGTTTTTGCAAGCCCTTCAAATATTCTGAGGCCCACTCTAGTATAAGAACCACCGGAACAGACAGTGTGCTTCTGGGGCTTGGGAACTCTGCTTCCCACGCTCTAGTCACTCTTGCCTTCTCCGGATAATTCGAACTTGTCGAAAACCAAACGTTCAACACTGTATCCCTCTACCTCCTACCGATTCAGACCTAAAATGCTACTTCGGCATAGTTTTTCCCTCTTAGAAGATTAGATGTTTTTGCTACTCACAGAATCATAGAGGCGTGGGGACCACAGAAATCTCTCAGGCAACTCGTTTTGTTGAAGAGGAAAATGACAAGTTAAGGTCAGTGACTCACCCATGCTCCTACAGCTTGATTGGAATTGTGACTGTACGTGGACTCTCCTGGATCCAAGGTCAGGGCAGTTTCTGGGTAGCTCTGCTGAACATTATAAAATAAAGTGTGAATCTCAAACACAGAGTGAAACAAAAATTATGGCAAACCTAATGCAAACGGAGGGGAGGCAGTAAGTGAAAGGTATCTTCTTCCTGCCTTCCAAGGCTCTCAGCCAGCTCAGTCATCTGCTAAAACAGAATCTTTATTATTGAGAAACGTGCATTTTCTCAGCCTTAATACAGAGAAGCAATTAAACAAAGAAGAGGCGGGGCCCAGCTCTTCTTACCAAATGTGGACCAGGCTAAGGCAAATTCAGGAGCCCATGTAAAATAACTTGGTCTCCTTGGGAGAATTGATATCAACATTGTATCCTTTGATAAATTCCAATTTTGTGCCCACTTGCTGTTATATTTGATGAGGCTAGATATGTTATGGTATATCTGAGCCATATAAAAGTGAACTATATTATAACAGGGTTCCATTCTGTTTGGAAACCCTTTCAGATGACTTGCATTGCAGGCCTATTTGCAGGGAGAGATGCTCGTGTTTTTTTTGCCTTTGCCATAAGAAAGGAGTTTGTTAGTGTTGCGTATGGATGACCACAGGAGACAGCACTTAGAGAGTGGTAACCATGCAGTATGAAACCCTCCACCACTACGAGAATTCATGCAGAGTTGCTTCAGTGGTTGCTTGCTCTACCTCTTTCATCACATAATTTTAACTTTTTCCTGAAAGTTGGTGCCTAGCAAAGCTGTATTCCTGAAAGGTTCCCCAATGATTTGCCATCTGTCCAAAGTGAGACATTCTGTCACCTTTATAATGAGTACTTGTGGGCACCTAACACTTAAATTCCTACACCTTCTGTAACACAACGCTCTTGAAGAGAGGAGCAGTTCCTCTGCTGCACACTCTCTCTTCTTCAAAGGTGCGGCCATTACGAGATTATTAGAAATAAAGAGGAAATGCAAATGTTTGCTCTGGAAGGGAAAGAGTCACAGTGACCTCCCAGGGCACTATCTAAATCAACACATCTCATCGTTGGTATTTCCCCCCACCCCCGACTGCAGATCTCTGCATCAGTGTTTAGAAACTCCCACTCTCTCCAGAGGGACCAGTTTCAACTCTGGCCATTCTGCTGCAAGTATACCACAAAGGTACGTGATTTCCAGGCACTTTTCATCCAGAAAAATCATTCTCTTCAACGATGGATTTCATGAAATTACAAATAGGCACTTGAGAAATACTTGTTGAATGGATGGATGAGAGAATGAATAAAGGATTTCAGAACCCCAACTTGCAAGAACGATGTAAAAGATTCAGTGAAGGTGGACTAAATATCTGTCAATGGGGAAATGGCCAGTTAAACTATTGGCCCACCCACTTTATGGAATTCTATACAGTGATGAAAGGAATAGGTAGAGATAACTATACTAACTTGCAATGATCTTTAAGTCATATTTTAAAAGGAAAAAAATCAAGATGCAGAAAGATACATAGAATGTGTTACTGCTTATAAAGCCAACAAGTGAAAACTATAAAGCATATATGTAACTACATAAAAAGAAAATGTCTGGAAGGATACACATAAATTCAGTAGGAAGGCAGTCAGGATTTGCAGGGGTAATGGCCAAGGGGAGAGAGACCCTTATGTAGGACATTGCAATTTTTAACAAAGTGAGTGTATTTTATGTCTTTCTTACCTGATTAAATATAGATTTAAAAAAGTAAATAATATTGAAAGTATTTTTAATGACAAATCAATCAATAATTATATTCTTGGCCGTGAGAATGTGAGCCATTAGAAAGCAGGACTATATTATTTTTGTTCTTTTTTGTGCCTTAGATGCCTACCAGAGAGCCTAGAACATGACAGACGTTCAATAAATATTTGTGTAAATGGGTAGTCAGTGAGGGGGAAGTGAGCTGGTATATATAAATATAATTTCCACATAACTGCAGGGTATCATTTTAAGTGCCAGCACTGAATAAAACAAGTTGAAAAAAGTACTTCTTGCTTCTCAGCCAAGTCCAAAAAAATACAGAACATATTTTAACCTCACCTAGGGACTTAAAGTCATTATTTGTGAACATTAGTCCTGTAGTCTCCATTTAGTGATATCCTCAACAAATCTGCGTGACTGGGGGCGCCCCAGACTGATACTCTTTTTAAATATTCTTTTTTTTAGTCTACTGTTTTCAGGGTTGATTTTTTTTTCTTCTATTTCATATTGCCATCAACTACCATTTTTTGTGGTTATCACTTCACTGCCTCTGGTTTTTGTCCCACAATATCCCTGCCATATCTAATTTAACACCTGCCTGTTGTGAAATGGAAAACCTGTTAAGTAAACTCATTTTAAAGTACAGACAAGCAGTCCCTGAGCGGGGGTGAAGGACTGTCCTTTTAGGAAGTATATATGAGTTCTAGGAAATGCACCATCTGTTTGTCTATTCAGATTCCTCCTTTACTCAATTTCTGGAAGATTGGGTGGGTGAGGTGACTAGGAAAAAAAATGGCTTTTGGTTAAGTGAACTGTTACTGGATAAAGATATTCATATTTTTACTGCAGCATTCCTGAATGGCTGGAATTTTGGGAAAAAGATCCAGTGGAGATTCTCTTGGATCTGGGGTTTGGTGCTGACGAGCCAGACATCTACACACGAATCCCAGCCAGATTCCTGGGTTGTGACTCAGCAGCCAGAGGAATCAACATCCGTGTTTTCCTCGAAGCTCAAAAGCAGCGAATGGACATTGAGAACCCTGACTCGTACAGTAAGTGAAGACCACGTGGCATCAGAACCTCAGCAACGGCAATGAACAGTCAGATGAGCCACAGTATTAGGAGGGATGGGCCAGGAGATCTGTACAGTAGCAATCAACCCCAATATCTCAGTGGCTTCAAACAGAAACAAGTTTATGTCATGATCACTCTCCATGCCCACTGCAGATTGGTGTATATTTTGGGAGGAAGAAAGATCTGTTCCATGATGTTTTCCTTATCCATGGACTTGGCTCAACTATCTGGAACATTACTGGTTGTAATGACAGGGAAAAGGTGGAAATAGAGAACGATACTTGGGTCTTAAAGCCTCCTGCTCAGAACTTACACATATCAAGTGTGCTCACTTCATTGTCCAAAATAAATCATGTGGCCACACTTAACTCCAAAGGGGTGACAATGTGCAATCGTACTGCATGCCCAGAAGGAAGACAATACTGGTGAACAGCACTAATACATACCATAGCCACATACCCAGAGGTCAGAGCAACCAGGATCTGGCTCATGAGTCACTAAGTGACACCTTAACTTTCTCATCTGTGAGGCTTAGAACACTGCTTATTTCCACCCCAAGCTGTAATTGGTAGTTATAAATCTGTCATATCTTCAGATTTGTGGATTAACTGTGCTTAAATCTTATAGTTATCATGCATGCTGCAATTTTTCTCCAGCTGACGGTCAATGGAATACTTTTCTCTAGGACACTACTGAGGATATTCTTGGAGCATGTGTACTGTGCTCAAATAATTTGAGAGAAAGATGGCTTACAGTTAAACAGGTTTATTTACTGCAGGATTTGTTTAATATGCTGAGGTGCACTCTCAGTCTTCTAGAGGGGATGCAGTGCAGCGTTTTCAAAATCATTTCAGTACAGAACCTCTCTTAGAGGGGCATTAAAGAACATCTCCTCCGTGGAATAGAGTTTGCAGAATTTTGGACTGCGGAACATGCCAAAATTCTGTTAAATAAATTCTTCTAAATAAATAAATTCCCTGAAAGGAAAGTCAAGTGAGATGAAGTGTTTCTCTCAAACAAATATCAGGAACAGAGGTTTTACTTAGATTTTTCATTTCAGTTTCTGTTTCCCCTGCTTTCATATGGGTGAAATGGGTCTCAGAAATCTCAGCAACGACATTTTTTAAAAAGAGTATGCAAAACTGAAGGTGTTGCAATGTAACGTTTCTTTACCTTTAGAAGAAATTAATACCGTTCTTTGTTGTCTCCTCCTCCAAGCCCCACAGAGATGCAAAATCTTTGATCAGTTATTTATTTGGGGAGAATAATAACACTTACCAATATTTGAGGAGTGATTGAGCAGATCTGTGAAGTAAACATTTCACAGATGAAATTGACACATGGATTATAGGGAAACCAGGAGTTGGCCCCTGATCCAGTGACTGCTGGCCCCCTCTAATTTCCACCACTTAGACCTGTGCTAATAGAGCACGGTAACTATTCTGACTCAACACTTACAGTACACTTTCAACTCGAGAAAACTGAGAAAGTCAAATGTAAAAGAAGCAATAGTAAAATTAGTTGGTTGTCCCGTAGACAGAATGGAAAAGTATGTCTCCTTCAAAGTCAGTACAAAACGTTCCAACTTGAAGGGATGAGAATCAGTTGGTTCATTGTTCAGTGTACCTCAAAGCAAAACAAACAGACAAAACCCCCATCCAACACTTCACACTATTATGTTCTCTGAATTGCCTGAACCAATTAAATCGATAGGTTTTATGTTAGTCTAAGTATAAAAATCTGCTATAGAAAGGATACTAAGACAATCGTAAAAGTGGAATTACAATTCAATCATGCTCTTGAGCTTACAACTAAATTTAAGGGGGAAGCGTAATCAGAGTATTTCTGAAAACATCTGGAACCCAAGAGTTCCTCTAGGTCTTGACAGAATATCACAGTCCTCCATAAGACACCCATCACATTTTTTTGGAGTAGAATTATGAATGGTTAATATCTTCCACTTTCAGGTGAAGAAAACAGGTAGGCATAATGATTTGCTCATGGAGGAGTCTGTAGCATTGCTATGATGGTGCAAACAACAGAACAGAGGGCAGTATCCTTCCACACCAATGGGCCTTTGGCCGTTGATGAGCTATGCAACCCTTCATGCTATCACTGGGGTTGAGAGAAGGCTATGTAATAAAAACAAAATGTTCTGTTTCCATTACTGTGGTTTTACTGTCTGGAGATACCAAAAATATTTTTTACAATTTTTTCAAAGTGGCAATGCATCCCCAAGGTAGCCCTTGCTACATTAGATCTCTCCAACATACTAATTAAGCCAATTCTTGCATATTGCCCGAATGAGTGAGGCCAGGTGGTTCAGAAAGACTTACAAGTTGAGGAGCTGGTTGGTTTGGAAAGGTAAATGGGTTTTCACATTAATGACTATCACCTCTTGGAAGACTGAAGACAATACATTCCCTTCCTGAGTTGTGCACATTTATTTTAACTGATATGTATGTAGCATTGTGTTTTTCACAACAGATGTGAGAGATATGTAAGACTGGTATTATTATCTCATTCTCCAGATGAAGAAACGGGCCATTTACTATGTGCCAGGCACAAGATTAAGCACCATGAATCTATCAATTCATTTACTTTGTGGTTACACTTTCAGTGACTGGTCGACCTGGGATTTGGATCCAGGCCTTCTGATTCCATATGTCATCATCTTTCCACACTCTCAGGTGAAGGGTATAGATGGATATGATGGAGGTGATGATGAGGACGATGACTGCCTCAAGCTATGGAAGAATGGAAGAATCTCCAAGCTCACTTCATATGAAAGAGCTGGGTTCACTCTTTGACATTTACTTTAACACATGACATTAATCTCAAGATTCAGCCTTGCCTATAGTTTTTATAGATTAACACATAAAGACTGTATGAATCTATATAGTCATGCATATTCAACTAAATATAAAAGGCATTCTCTTTCCCTATAATACAGTGATACCTTGTTATGTAGAGGAATCTCCTCCATGATAATCAATGGCACACACTAAGGAAAACTTGAGTTTCAGAAACTTAAAGTCCTTCCCATCTTGAAATCACATGAGTTAACAAATCTCTTCAGTTTTTACCACATGAATGCAGTTTCGTTGAAACTAAAAAGTGTGTGTTGCTTATATTGTTCAGGCTGTTTCTAACAGCTGGAAATATTGGATCATGTGGCCAGTGCTTTCTCATCTTTGCTGAATGATGTCAACATCCTGCAGAACAAAGCTAAAGAGGAAGATGAAGGAAAAAGTGTGCAAAGAACCTCAGTGAGTGAAGCCAAAGAGCATCGAAGAAGAATGGGTGAACTTTTTTAGGATAAGTTCAGAGCAGAACACTAGAAGGGATTATAGCCTGGGAACATCACAGTCATTGAAGATGAGAAACAAATTTTCCATCCTCTCTGCAGAAGCAGGGTGTGGAGCAGAGTTGCCATGACAAACAAACACGACCAAAGTCATTTGTCTCTTTCAGCAGAGCACTGGTCTCTTCAGGCCAGTGATGACTTGACAGCTTGTGATCCTCCCCAAGCTCTTCTGAGCAAGCAGTGTCCTCACTCATCCATGCTGGCCAAGCAGGCTCCTCCTTCCTATGTGTCTGAGGGGTTAGTCAAGGACAGAACTCAAAAGGAGAACTCACTTCAGACTAACAAACTCAAGAGCTTGTCTTGTCTTGCAGGCAAAGCACCAGACTCCTTCGAAATGGAAGAGGTCAGTGTACTCAACTTCTAAGGGAAGTATCTCCCACCAAGGCATCTTTTGCCTTCCACCCCTCATTTAACCCCTTCTTCTTTCAGCCCTTCAGCATTACATCTTATTCCAAACTTCTGTTTAATCTAGGACATTTAAGGTCATTCTAGTTACTTCAGTCAGAACTAAACTAGTATGAAGCCAGCCTTTGCTTTCTCCCATTTCTTTTCCTTTTTTTGCTCACAACTGAATCCACAGGTTATTTTTCACTTTGCTTTTCCTCAATGTTTTATTATGCATCTCAGTATACTTTCATCTACTCTCTAACTTTTCATGTTTCACCTTCTTTGAGGGTCAGTTCAACTACTTCCCACTAAGTGAAGCTAGCGCACCACTCTTCCTCTGTATTCTCATAGCCTTGGCATGGAGAGCTTATTACAGTAAAGATTGTGTGTGTGTGTTGATTACACCTCCCCCGCTGGACTGTCAGCTCCTTGAGGATTAGATTTTATCCTCAAGGGAATATGTCTTGGGAATATTTCCCTTGCAACACCTAATGCAGGGCCTTGGACAAAAAAAGTAGGGACTTGGGTTTGATAGCATTTTATTTGCCTGCTTGCTTTGGGATTTAGTGATACTCACATAGCTTGACCTCCATTTCACACATACTCTTTGCCTCTTCATCCCACCTTCATTCACACGTGCTAATTTTCATTGTCATTTAGATGGCACACCCAACTGTACTTCAAAGTCTTTTTAAAAATACACATTTCCACTCATCTCTTTATTCTTTAATTACAGAGAAAGTATAGAAGAGCAAGGCTTTTTCCCCCTTTTCATGTAAATTGTTTAGAAGTCGGGTAGGATATTTATATGCCAGTCCCAAGGTCAGGCCACTCTCTTTCGAGCCCTCTACAGGTGAGACACTCTACATGTGAGCCCACTACATGTGAGACACTCTACACGTGAGCCCACTACATGTGAGGCTCTGGGACACAGACTCTGCCCTCAAGGTAACCACAGTGTAGTGGCAGGGATAAGCACAAAAGCCAATAACATGGTAGGGAGAGTGACAGCTATGCTGATAAACTTTCATGTCACTAACGAGACAAGTTTGGATATCTGGGGAGTAAGAAAAGGGGCTCTTAATCAGCCAGGGGGCTGAGACAATCAAGGAAATCGTAGGATGTTAAAGCGTAACAATAACTTGAAAAGAAGTCTAAGAATGCCTATTGGTAGGTCTCTCCATCCCACAAAGAGATAAAAATTGCCTCAAAATATATAGCCGTTAATGATCCTAATATCTATGTGTATATGTTTTTGTATGCATATGTATTATGTCAAAATTATTTTAAGAACCTTAAAATATTAATCTGACTTTAAAACAGTAGCATAAAAATGAATAAAAATTATAAATGGAGAAAAAACAGAGCTTTGGTCAAGTGCCGTGATTTGAATACAATCGCAGGTGGCACTAAAAAAGAGTATTTTCTTTTATTCAATCTTGTAAAAATTATTTAATTACCAAACTAATAGTTAAATTACTATAAAGACTGTAAAGACAATCTGCAAGTCATTATTCAGTCTGCTGTCTATTTCCTAGGATCCAACCAGGAAATTCACCCAACTCCAGCCTGTTGACAAGCCTCATTAGACTCCACGGTCCCCTTACTAAGCTTCTTCTGCATCAAACTATATTGACTTAGAGCAGAGCAAAGTTCCTTGTATGTCATCTATATGTAAGAGTACAGGGAGAGATAAATATCATCATATTCAACATAAAGAGCTAAGAAAAGAATGTTAGTCCTTGCATGGCAAACTTTCAAATATTCTTATGACAGTTATTCAAGGAAAAGCAATACGTATTAGTATATATAGGTGTGGTAAGGGAGAACACACTCAGACACCAAAAATAAAAATAAAATAAAAATAAAAACCTCACGTTTTGTGGCACATAGTGGGAACTTGGTAAATATTCATAAACGAGTAAATTAATATTAGAAGTATTTGATAATTTAATCTGTGAGTGGCTTCCATATAAAAACAAAATATTCTGTTGAACTTTGAAGCCAACTTTCTTTGTGGTGTTTCTTTAATATTTGCCCAGATTTGTGTAAGAGGCTATATGTATATATAAGGCAGAGAGAGCCTTCAAAATGATATTTAAAAACTCACTATTTGAATTTTGTTTTCTTTTTTTTAAATAAATTTATTTACTTATGTATTTATTTTTGGCTGCATTGGGTCTTTGTTGCTGCACGTGGGCTTTCTCTAATTGTAGCGAGCGGGGGCTGCTCTTCATTGTGGGCGCGGGCTTCTCATTGTGGTGGCTTCTCTTGTTGCAGAGCACGGGCTCTAGGCGCGGGGGCCTCAGTAGTTGTGGCGCACGGGCTTAGTTGCTCCGCGGCATGTGGGATCTTCCCAGACGAGATCTCGTTAAATTCTTAACCACTGCACCACCAGGGAAGTCCCAAACTTTGTTTTCTTAAAAATGTATATTTAAAATATTAAATCTTCATCACACAGACTGGGAGAAAAATATTTCTTTCACTCAATACCAATGTATGAGTAAATGAAACTTGGGTAGGTTGTAGCTTAAACAGGAGCTAATGCCAGATTTAATAGTCATTTTTTAATGGCAAATTTAAAAATATAAGAAATGAAAACTATGTGTGAAATTGGCAGATTTTCATGGCAGTTAAAACATAAACCAATGTACTTAAATATCTACCTATCAGAATTTCAACTCTGATTGGCCAAATTCTGCCTCCAGATCACTCTATGATGTTTTCCCTAAAGTCCTACTAAAGGCTGAATATGGTAATATTTGGCTCACTTCTCAAAATTATGATTCCAACCAAGTTGTACATAGATTTTTAATGCAAAAATCAACATTTTTGTGTTTAATTTTACTGAGTTAAACTGAGTCTGTTCCTTTCTTTTTTTAATTCCCAAATATATTATGAGAATTTAATACTTATGAAACTTCTGTAACTGTAGACTCTCTTAGGATGCTTCTTTGTATCTACAATATAACATCTTTAACCTTCCCTCTGGCTTACATACAAGGACCCTGCTCTCTGGAACTCCTATGTAAGAATGTTACCCATAGTATTAAACAATGCCAGTCAGCATCTTGTTTAGGTGAGAAATATTTCAAACGTTATAATTATTATTTTTTTTTAATAACTTGGGCCCAGGTGGAATAACCCAGGAATACACCTGGTTTCCATTTTACATTATTGGGAATTTTTTGTTTTTCTTTTTTTTAATAGATGAATAGGTACTTTACATTGCACTAAGTGGATTTTTCTCCAGGATAACATTCACAGAGAAAAAATTTACTTATTATACTGAAAAATTTATATGGTGCACACTGGTTTGAGTTACAAAACCAGTAAAAATAATGTTAAGCATTAAGTAGAAGTATGTCTAATTAAGTAGAAGTATGTCTAATCAATTACAAGTATAAAGTACCTTCTGTGAAAAAAGAGATGAAGGATTAAAAAGAGGGAATAAATATTTCTTCTTACATTGCTGAGCTATATCCTCATAGTCCTCTGTTTATTCCTGGGTTAAAGGTAATTTTTGGCCGTATGTACCACAATGCTTAAAATGTTTTCATCCTTTGATTCAGCCTTCAATATTCAGACATGAATCCCAAATAAATAATATGACATGTAGAAATAGATTTATGTACAAAGATACTCATCTCAGCATCATTTCTATTTGCAAAATTTAGAAAACTTTCCAACATTAGGAGAATCATTAAGTAAATTAATGTACCTTCAAAATATGGCCTATTGTGCACTCATTGAAGATGGTGTTTTCAAAGAAATTTTATGATATGGGGAAAAAAGGTCCCTCCAAATTTTGAGATGAAAATTTGACTACGTTACTATATCCAGAATTAATGTATTAAAAGAAAACCTGCAAAGACATGCTCCAAAATAATAACAGTAACCATTTTCCTACCTTCTTTAACTTTTTATATTTATCAAGTTTCTATAGAAAGCTGTTATTATTTTTAAAGAAATAATTATTATTTTGTTTTAACAATTTTATTCTCGTTAATAGGGTAATATTAATTCCTTAAAAGAATTTTTTAAATAAATTCTACTCTCTCAATTTGAAAATCAATTTGAAAATCAAATTTTCTTTGAGCTTTCTAAGCTTTATATAGCAACTGAGTTATGAAATTTTTTTCATATATTTTTTCAAATATTTTTTTCAAATTTTTTCAAATTTTTTCATATATTTTTTTCAAATTTTTTTTTCTAAGCTTTATATAGCAACTGAGTTATGAAATTTCCTGAGTTGCTCTCCACAAATTTACCAAGTTGTAAATAAATCCCTTAGAGAGCTAAAATTAAATATGGGAAATAACTTGCTTGCTCCAAATATAGTTAAAGCTCTTTAGGAACAAAAGAAATATTTCTAGGTTAATAGTAATAATATTATTTAAGTTTAGTTCAAATGCCACATTTTCCAGGCAGGGCCTCTATTCCTTCCACCCAGAAGTGATCTTTCCCTTTCCCTCTTCTTAACTCCCTTAGTTCTTTGAATCTTTGTTATGAGTGCCTTGTACATACCACCTGCCTGCCACAGACTGTTAGCTCTCTGAGTTCAGAAATCATGTTTAATCCTCTTGGCAGTAGCCAGTAGGTATTCATTATATGTTGATTAAATAAATGAAGTGAATTTATTATGAAAGCGTTTCTAATGAGACTGATGCACTTTGGTGTCTCAGGTCCAGAGCTTTGAAGAAGAGGCTGGTAATCCTCTCGACATGACCTCAGGAACTGTAGGTAAGAATTCATCAAGGTGTACGATTTCATCAATGGTCTTTCACAAAGAAAATGTCAATAACTAGTGCTCAATTTTCTTAATATGTAGAACTTAAATTATCTTCAAGAGATGCTATACCTACTATTACTACTACTTCGACCTACTATTATTAAACACCTGCTAGCAATGCATATGTACATGTAAATTTCAAAATACTTACTACAGAAATGTCCAGTATCCCTGGGGCTAATGTAGTATGTGTTATTGTCTAACAAAAACTCTATATGGGACTTCCCTGGTGGCGCAGTGGTTGAGAGTCCGCCTGCCGATGCAGGGGACACGGGTTCGTGCCCCGGTCCGGGAAGATCCCACATGCCGCAGAGCGGCTGGGCCCGTGAGCCACGGCCACTGAGCCTGCGCATCCGGAGCCTGTGCTCCGCAACGGGAGAGGCCACAACAGTGAGAGGCCCGCGTACCGCAAAAAAATAAATAAATAAAAATTAAATATAGGTAAAGGTTTAGACTCATTATTTTTAAAAGAAATCCATTCCCATTCCATTAGAATATTTTATGAGTAAAATTTCTTTTCTGCTTAAGAGTAAGTAGTCGCAAAAAAAAAAAAAAAAAAAAACTCTATATGGCCCAAAATAGGCTAATGAAATGGATTTTACACAGACCTGGGACTAACTGAGTGAATACTTTCTTACTCCTACTGCCAACTGCTTGCTGTTTCACAAGTCATATTTTACTGGACCTCAGTTTTTCCGTCTGTAATAAAGAGGTAAGTACAGATAATTTTTAAGTTCTCTGCTGGCACTTATAGTCTACATTAAGTGATTCTATGACCATCATATTAATCTCACAGTGGAAACAAGTTGCTTAGATGTAACATTCCAAATCATCTCTTAGACTGGTGTTATATTACCCTAGAAAACAGAGAAGGAAGTCTTTCTCCACTACTGGTTCTTAGACTGCCTTCAGCCATCATTGTGATTCAGCATTTCCATGATGCTATAAAAGAGCTAGAAGTAGACAGGGGTTAGTGAAGCAAAATAAAGCAGATGAAGCTCGCGTGCTTCCTAGAAGAAAATATGCAAATTTAAAATTTAATTTAGTGTGGTGTCAAACACATTTTTTTCATTACAAAGTGTATGTATGGGCCTCATTTTGCTAAACGCTGTTTAGAAATTATGCATTAGTAATTATAGGGTCCTGCTGATTACATAAATTGTTATCCTGCTCTTCGAAGTAATTACCACTAACCTGCACTGAGGTTTATAAGACAAAAATAAGCATCTGTTTTCCATCTAATTGAACGCTTCTCAGTGAAGCTGGAGGTCCCCTTGCCAATAGGAATTGCCTTCCTTGACATTCAATTAAGAGGTCTGCTGATACCATGTAAGTCTCCCCAGTCATTCCAAAAAATGATTTGGGAAGTTAGGCAAAAGCACTAATTTACATTTAATCTCAAATTCATAGAACAAATTAAGATGGGTGAAGGTTGGCCTAATGGAGAAAATCTGAATTATAGTAAAGCAAATGCGATTTTATTACTTTCAAAAACAGTGTTGTTAACCCAAGAAAAAATAGGACTGAGAAAAAATAAGTAAAACTAGTTTGATTAATAGGGAAAGGGAAAATTATTACTTTGATTGATATATATGAATGGATTACATATATATGAATTATATATGTACATATTAAATATATACACATATGAATGAATGTTTACACAAAGTTCAAAAGATGACTTTACTTAAAAGATGAAAGCACATGGACTGTTTGACCAATAGGATATGGCAGAAATGATGTTGTGCCACTTTCAAGCTTATCCTTTAACCCACCTGGCTGCTTCCTGTTTCTTGAGATACCTGCTCTTGGAACATTCCTTCTGGGAACCTAGCCCTAGCTCATTCTGTGTGAAAAGTGCACCATGTGGGTATGCCACATGTGATCACTCTGGTGGGACAGCCTTGAATGAGCTCACCTGTGAATAAATCATCTTAGTTACCCAGTTCGGTCAAACTTTCAAATGACTCCAGCCCAGATGCCATCAGACTGCAACTGCCTGAGAGAATCCAAGCGACAACCACATAGCTAACCTGAATCAATCCACAGAACCATGGGAGTAATAATGAATTGTAGTTTTAAGACACATATATACATACAAATAGATGAAGGCATGTGATGAACACTTCAAATACCTTTAAAACTTGAAGATATTCTAAAGACTATTTCATCTACTCAAGCACAATACTCTGAATATTAGCAGAAAAAGTGTATTTAAGCATTTCCCTAAATGAATTTGAGCAAAATTTCTTCTTATGAAAGATGGGGACCCAAGGCCACAAATGTACCATCCTCCCTTTATCACTGAAAAATTATCACTGGAATGACGAGGGAATATAAATATAAGAAGGAAACATATAACAATTCTCATCTCACTGAAAATATTCATTTCTGAGGATTCCAAATGATTCTTTGTAGTCATTCTTTTATTGGTGAGCATTTTTGGAATAGCCTCTAATTGTGAACTGCTAGATACTGTGGTAATTTTTCTGTGTTTGCTGATATTACAGTGACAGGAAAGGTATGCCTTGACTAATCTGAGAGTTAACTTAGATTCATTTGGAAATTATGACCATAACTCGTTAGTATAGTTCTACAGTGCACTTACAATGCTAAAGGAAGCTCTTCAGACTAATGATAGACAGTGAACTGTGATGTTTATACCATACATAAATGTAATACATATGACATTTTCAGCATGGAGGAAGGGGAGGTTGGTAAATGGATCAATATAGCTCAAAGTTTTTACATCTTATGTGAAATGGTACAATATTAAAGTACACCACGAGGGACTT
Organism: Aethalodelphis obliquidens; assembly: GCF_003676395.1. NCBI lineage: Eukaryota > Metazoa > Chordata > Mammalia > Artiodactyla > Delphinidae > Aethalodelphis > Aethalodelphis obliquidens. The sequence goes on along the minus strand of NW_020837949.1, from coordinate 44,694,299 downwards.
CCCTGGTGGCACAGTGGTTAAAAATCCACCTGCCAATGCAGGGGACACAGGTTCGATCCCTGGTCCAGGAAGATCCCACATGCACGGAGCAACTAAGCCCGTGAGCCACAACTACTGAGCTTGCACTCTAGAGCCCGCGAGCCACAACTACTAGCATGCGTGCCACAACTACTGAAGCCCGCGCACCTAGAGCCTGTGCTCCACAACAAGAGAAGCCCCCGCTCGCTGCAACTAGAGAAAGCCCATGTGCAGCAACGAAGACCCAATGCAGCCAAAAAATAAAAATAAAAATAAATAAATAAAATTTAATAAAAGAAAATAAAGTACACTGTGAAATTTTGAGGATTTAAAGCAACCATTAACAAATCAATAGATAGCTAGTGGGAAGCAGCCGCATAGCACAGGGAGATCAGCTCAGTGCTTTGCGACCACCTAGAGAGGTGGGATAGGGAGGGTGGGAGGGACATGCAAGAGGGAGGAGATATGGGGATATATGTATATGTATAGCTGATTCACTTTGTTATAAAGCAGAAACTAACACACAATTGTAAAGCAATTATACTCCAATAAAGATGTTAAAAAAAAAATGGGCAGAAGACCTAAATAGACATTTCTCCAAAGAAGACATACAGATGGCCAAGAGGCACATGAAAAGCTGCTCAACATCATTAATTAGTAGAGAAATGCAAATCAAAACTACAATGAGGTATCACCTCACACCAATTAGGATGGGCATCATTAGAAAATCTACAAACAACAAATGCTGGAGAGGAAGTGGAGAAAAGGGAACCCTCTTGCACTGTTGGTGGGAATGTAAATTGATACAGCCACTATGGAGAACAGTATGGAGGTTCCTTAAAAAACTGAAAATAGAATTACATATGATCCAATAATCCCACTACTGGGCATATATCCAGAGAAAACCATAATTCAAAAAGACACATGCGCCCCAATGTTCACTGCAGCACTATTTACAATAGCCAGGTCATGGAAGCAACCTCAATGCCCATCAACAGACAAATGGATAAAGAAGATGTGGTACATATATACAATGGAATATTACTCAGCCATAAAAAGGAATGAAACTGGGTCATTTGTAGAGATGTGGATGGATCTAGAGACTGTCATACTGAGTGAAGTAAGTCAGAAAGAGAAAAATAAAAATCAGATATTAATGCATATATGTGGAATCTAGAAAAATAGTACAGATGAACCAGTTTGCAAGGTAGGAATAGATACATAGATGTAGAGAACAAACGTATGGACACCAAGGGGGGAAAGCAGGGTGGGTGGGGGGGGTGGGATGACTTGGGAGATAGGGATTGACATGTATACACTGATGTGTATAAAATAGGTAACTAATAAGAACCTGCTGTATAAAAAAAAAGTTTAAAAAAATCACAGAGGTATAGCAAAAAGCTGATAGAAAAATTAAATTATAATTTAAAAAAGTACAATGAAGGCAGTAAGTGACAGATTGAATACTGCAGAAAAATAACTGAATTTAAAAAGTAGGAGACATGTGTGAGAAATTATTTAAGAATCAAGTAGAAAATGAAATGGATATAATAAACAAAATGTCAAGGAAGACAGATCCAAGGAGTATATTACATAGTCCTAACAGGTGGTTAGAGTTGGACTCTTCCCGTCTTAGTTTTGACTGAGGTTCTAAAAAAGATATCAGATACAAAGTCAACATGTGACAAATCCGTATATGCAACTTTTCTAAGGAAATTGTAGGACTCAGTTCCACAACTCTTGAGCTCATTGTGTATTTAAAGAAGGGACAAGTTGCAGAGAGAAAGAAAAGATTGGTGAAGATATTTAATTGGGGAAAAGTAATGCCCTGTTGTGTTTCTTTCTACCATTTGGAGGAGGACTGGGGATGCTACTTTGAGACCCAAGCAGTAAGGGGCATTTAACGGAGACCACTCACAGAGCAATTTCATTATATTTAACAAGGACAGTCACAGTGTAACCGGTACTTCACATGTTCTGGGTACTTCACATGCATTACACCTTTTAATCCTCAAAATAAACCATTGAGTTAGGCACTATTATTATTTCTAATTATTAGATGAAGAAACTGAAGCACAGAGAGGTTAAGTAACTTTCCATGGCCTCACAGATAGTAGAAAGTGGTTCCAGGTTTCAAATTCAGGTCATCTAGCACCAGAGTCTGTACTCTTAAATACTACACCATACAACTTTGAAATGACTCCTCTGCAGTTGGAAGACATGTGGTTGGTGAATGAGAAAAATAATGCAGGCTGTGAAATGGATTGTGACTCCAGGCTGAGAACTGCTCAAGGACAAGTCAAGAGGGCAAGGGAAGAGTTGACCACTGTATTTCATCAATTATAAGATGAACAGTTTTTCCTTGAAATCAAGATACATCTTACAATTGATGGCAGGTCATAATTTAATTGGCAGAGGGTTTTTTCCTTTTTTAGTGGTACATAAATAATAGAAATCTTTAAATTAATGGTATCTAATACCAATTGATGGCAATGGGCATAAAGAAAAGGGAATGCCACCTGACCAAACTACAGACTCTGCATTGAATCATATTTACACAGCTATAACAATGTGAACACTGTTGATTGGTTTTCAGCTTCGAGAATCAACAAATAGGCAAACACAGAGACTTAATTCTGGTCACATAAACATTTTGAAGGTAGAATTAGAGCTGTTGGGAAGTGGTAGATGAAACGTTGGAAGAAAGGTGGAGGAAAGAACAGGAACTTTCATCCAAGAAGAAAACAGATAGCACCCAACCTGGGCAACTGAGAAGTAGTTTCCATAAACGTATGAACAAGCTTAAACCCAGCAATGAATGGTGCCAAATCCTAGGTTTGGAAATATTAGGGAGAAATTACCACTCTTAGGACTGCAGGGGCAGGGGAAGGAGAAATTACCACTCTTAGGACTGCAGAGGCAGGGGAAGGAGTAGTGGCTGAAACCGGGTGGTGAACAGCTGTACGGAAAGCTGTGGCTTTTTGTAGAGTGAGGCAGCCAAGCTGTGGATGACCCAGCAAGGAGGCAGGTGGGAAAATAAATACTCCAAACTCCCTCTCTCGCTATCCTCCAATCTCCAATGGCCAAACCCAAGATGATGCCAGAGATCAAGGAAGCTCATTGATACGGTCAATAAGGGACACATAGAGAAGAAAGGAGACTAGATCTGGAGGAGCAAACAGAAAACATTCAGTACAGTACACTAATGTCTTTACCTTAGATAGAAGGTTGGCAAGATAATGATTAAAGCTGATAGACTGCGAAAGTAAGAAATGTTCAGATAGATGATAGATAATAATAGATAGATAGATGATAGAAATACAAGGACAAAGGGAGTACAGTAGCAGTGTAAATTAGCTAAATCTTACCTTTGATAAATAAATATTGCAACAAAAATAGTTTTTATTAAGTCTAGCTACATGAAGGAAATGAGAACACCTAAATATCACAGTAAAATGTATGAGATACAATGATAAGGTGGGGAAAGGGGTAATCCACAAATTTCCAGACAGAAAAGTACAGATTACTTACAAGTGAAAACGTTCCAACATGTCACTAGGAACACTAAATGGCAGATGGGAGTAAACTGATGTACACATAATTTAGAAGTGGGAAAATGTGAACCAATGATTTTATACCCATTCATATTTTTTCTATATGCAAGGGCAGCTTAAAGTCATTCTCAAAGGAAGATTCATGAAGTATTCCCTTCACTACCCTTCTAGGACAATGTCCTGACTGAGTAAGATGTTACTCAAAATAACATAGTCCTGGGAATTCCCTGGCAGTCCAGTGGTAGGACTCCAAGCTGTCACTGCCTAGGTTCAATCCCTGGTCAGGGAACTAAGATCCTGCAAGGAAAAAAAAAAAAAAGTACTCTAGGGGCTTCCCTGGTGGCGCAGTGGTTGAGAGTCCGCCTGCCAATGCAGGGGACACGGGTTCGTGCCCCGGTCGGGAAGATCCCACATGCCGCGGAGCGGCTGGGCCCGTGAGCCATGGCCGCTGAGCCTGAGTGTCTGAACCCGAATGAATGAACCCGAAATCTCTCAGCCTGTGCTCCGCAACGGGAGAGGCCACAACAGTGAGAGGCCCGCGTACCGCAAAAAAAAAAAAAAAAAAAAGTACTCTAGAATAATTCAAATAGGGTATGGAAAAAGTGAACTCAAGTAAAAACCAACTAAACATACAAAGTTAATTAATTACTGTCAAAATTTTTGAAACAAAATATTACAAAGTAACTTGGGATAAAAATAAAATTTACAATAATAATTTGTTTAAATTCTATTTTATTATAACAAACTACTGTGAAAGATTGGAAATAGGATAAAAGAGAAATAAAGACAAAAATTAATTAGGGTTTATCATATTAAAATCTAATAAAATATACTTCAAGTTAAAAAAACTTAAAAAGAAGACTTTAAAAATTTAATCAAAATTATAAACCACATTTAAGATTTAAAAATTATGAATCATTACATACCAAATAATTAACATCTACTATATAAAGACTGATTTTATGAATTTGTAAAAAGCCTCTAGAAATCAATTAGAACAACAACAAAACCTTATTAGATTAATGAGGAAAGGAAATAGATACAAAGTCCAGGGAAGAAATATACAAGCTCCATAAAAATGGTAAAACATGATCAATGTCTCCTGTAACTAAAGAAATACAAACTTAAACAATAATGATAACATGTGTTTCACCTACCATATTAGCAAATATTTAAAGATTTGTATAATACCCAGTGATAATAAAAATTTAAAACACACACCCAATGTTGGTTGGAAGCTAAATTGTCATAATTATTTGGAGTATAATCTGTTGATGTTGCACAATTTTAAATGTATGTAACTTTAGTGCAACTATTATAGTTCTGAAACTTGACCTACCAATAGACTCAAATGTACACGCAAGGATTTTTTACTATAAAAATGTTTATAATAACAAGCAACTAGAGGCAGCCTAAGTGCCAAAAATATGTTTGCTTCAAATAATTATTGTACATTCTGACATTAAAATCTATTAATCTATTCTGACATTAAAATCTATTTTTTTAAATGAGGCAGATATTTATATGTTGATACGGAAAGGTCTCTAAGATATACACCTGCTAAAGGAGGGGGAAAAAGATACGTGCAAAAGAGTCTATATACATACCTCTTTGTGTTAAAAGAGTATATTGAGAGTGGAAAGTATGTGCAGGATGCTTCTGAAAGAATGTATAAGGGACTGTTAATGGCAGTACCTTAACAGAAGGGAAACACATGTTTTAAATTAATTGGCATCTTTTTATTATGTAACCATGTGTATATGTTATTTTCATAACACTACTTAGCAAAATAAACTCTGTGATACTATAGGAAATTGACACAATGAAAATGGGAGATTTTGTTTTAATAAAAATTATGTATGTTAAGGTGTACAATGTGATAATTTGATGTACATATACACAGTGAAATAATTACTATGATGATGACTACTCAAGCTAATTAACATGCCATCTCTTCACATAGTTAACTTTTTGTGTGTGTGTAATGAATGAACCCGAAATCTCTCAGCAAATTTCTAATATTCAATACAGTATTACCAGCTATAGTCATCATGCAGTACCTTAGATCTCTAGACTTACTCATCCTGAATAACTGCAACTTTGTACCCTTTGACCAACATCTCCACTCAAATTGAGAGATTTTATTATTCCTCTCATCTTTTACAGGTCAAACATGAAATAATAAAATATGATAGAAAAGATATTAATATTATAATTGATAATGTGCCTTTAATAGAAGAATATTGAAATAAGTATTCCTTGCTGGTGTTCTTGGAATATTTATTAAAATATCTAACAAACTGTAATGCAAAGATTATTTCATTTATATCTTATACACACACACACACTCACACATAATGTATAGGCTACTTTGCCATAGATATAAATGCAGTAATGTTTGAATTCAATAAAAAAGTATAAGTATAAGTGACACTTTCCTCCTCCAAACAAAGCAAAATACCAAATCCAAGACCTGGGGACTGAGTCCTCCACCTTATAGAAAAGTGCAGAAAATGCAAAGTTAACACTATAAATTCAAAATAATGTAAATGAAGCAAATTTCAACCTCAGTAGTAATCTAAGAAATTTAAATTACACTAAAATAGACAAATGAGTTACTAAATTGATGGAGGGTTAAGAAATCATATAATCTAATGTCAAGTATACACATTGTTTTCCAAAGGCAATATAACAACATGTATCAGAAATATTGCAAATGGTTTACCTTCTGAGCTGTGCGCACCCTCTAGAAAGTTATCCTAAAACAGTTATAAAAGAGGTGTGAAAACTAAAAATAATCAAAAAAAATTAAATTAAAAAAAAATCAGAACTAGCCTAGATATCCAACGTAAAAGGTTGTTTAAATAAATAATGCTGCATGTCACGCAGTGATTAATGAGAACACAACTGTTATTTTACGCCACAGTGGTTAAAGACTTAGAGTTAGGAGATAAAAACAGGTCAAGATAAAACTCATATTCCTACAGAAAAACATCTCAATTTGCTTATATAAAATTACATATTTAATCTATATAATAGACATAAAAATTACATATAAGATAAACTACAGGTAATAGTTTGGTGACCATCTCATGGTGATGAGTTTCAGGTAATATTTTGTCTTTCCCCTTCTTACATTTTATACAGTACAAATGAAAATGTTTGAAACAAGTTTCAAACATTTTCAACAACAACAACAAAAATCAATCCTTTGATCAATCAATCAAGAGAGAGAAAGAGGGAGAGATCACAGTATTAACAATGGCAATCTCCAGATGATAGAATTACATCTGTTTTTTCCTCCTTTTGCTTATCTGTATTTTCTAATTTGTCTACACAGAATAATCATTCAATGAAGATAATCCTAAATGTTAATTTTTACAATTTGAGTATATTTGGGGACCTAGAGAACTTTGAAGAGATAAATTTTATATCCTGTCTCCTGGTTGGTCTTCTTCCTCATCAGTTACCACTAAACTAGTATCGTTTATTCTCTCTCAATTTTTCCCTTCCCTTCCTTTCTCTTCCCTCCCCTCCCCTCCCCTCCCCTTTCTCTCCCTCTCCCTCTCCCTCTTCCTCTCTCTTCTTCTTTCTTTGTTATTTCAAAGAGGCTGGTATTCGAATTTAGAAAACACCAAAAATGGCCTATTTCCTTTGTTAGGCAGACAAATTCCGTAGTCCCTGCTATTCTTCCTCCTTTATTTTCTCTACCTATACCCGCTTCCTTTTGCTATTATTGCCCTTGGTGAATGACACCTCCACAGGACTTACTGGAGAAACTGTAACCTGGCTCTCTTGTGCCAAACAGTGCTCCTTTTAGGGGTAGGAATCTTGTCCTATTTACCCAGTAAGCCTAGCACAGTGCCTGACCCATCAGGCAATCCCATACATACATGTTGCCTCCCCACATTGGTCATGTCGCCTTCTGGGCTTCTCTTGTCTTAACCAAAAGAGTTCCCAATTCTAATTCATCAGTAGTGATTTAATGTTGCAACAGTGCATTATGGGCAGAGTATAATGACTAGCTTAAAATGTAGTGCATGTTTTTTTTTAATGGTTTTACTGTCATAGATTTCAATATATGTAAATTAGGAATTTACCCAATTTGTACATACCTTTCAAATCTGTGAATTGCTCATTCATTTTATTCATGTTGCATTTAGTACTAAGTAATGTAGACAATTTACTTCACTTTTATACACATTTCAGCAACATCTCTCAGAAAGCTGGTTTATCAGAATATATGTGAAATCTGTTGCTGAACTTTATACTCCAATCAATTACAATTATTATGAAGGAGCATTTCCTTGTCAATTAACAATTTACATCAATACACAGATCTGTAGTGTCCCAAGCAATTTTAATTATAGTACTTAATGTAATGATCACACTATTCTTTCCTCTTTAGAGATAAGACATCAATAAATTAACTTGACTAAGTTTACACAGCTGGCCAAGGGAAGGACCAAAATTCAAGCCAGGATCTTGTCCTCCTTCCATACTGAATTAATTCATTCAACAAATATTCAATGAGCACTTATACATACAAGAACCTGTTCTAGGTGCTGGGGTTACAGATGGAAGACAAACAGAGCCTAGTCTCATGGAGCTTACAAGATTTAGGAGAAACTAATTAATTATTAATGTACAATTGTGATAAGGGTCAAGAGGAAAAAGCAAAAGATGAATTGAAAGCTGCTAACATCCCGGAAAGAACCAAGTACAGATTTAAGTGCCTTGATAAAGCATCATTTTAACTTCCGGGCAACATCTGAGTGCTCACTCTGTGTCAGGCACACTTCCAGACACTTTCCATCTATTAATTCATTGAATCCTCCCTTGGAGGTGGATTCTATCATTATCATTCCCAGTGCACAGATGAGGAAACTGATGTACAGAGATTGTGTGGTTGCCCATGGCCACACATCTCAGAGCCCCTGACTGTCTTTTGTTTCTGGTTGCCTTCTAAATTGGCATTGACAGAATCCCTGTGGTGACGAGCTCTTAGCGCTTACCTTAAACCCTAGTGCAGAAAGTCTATTGAAACAACAACATTGCTCAAATATAAAACAAACTTAGATCATGAGACTCAGAAGATACTGATTTCTATAATAACCTCCTACACATGAATCTACTTTGGCGTTTATGGCTTCATACCTGGATTATTACCACTGACCTCCCCGATGGTGTGATTTGCTAACTTGGAGGTAAAAATGGACTCCATTGGCAATGAGAAGAGGAGCAGAAGTGCCCACCTCTTTGGTTGTTTGCTCGGCCTAGGTAGTGTTACTTGTTTGGGGGGAATTAGTGCACAGGGAAAAGGATAGCCAGAATGAGGGGAACTGATCACTTGAGACTGCCTGTTCACAAGACAGATTAGGACCAGTACACTGGTGGAGCACAAGTCTCAGTGGCTCTGTCCCTTGTCTCAGTCGCCTGGCCTCAATTTGAGTCCAATTGCTTAATTTTCTGCACACCCCATGAAAGCCAATTCCCATGCTGCTCTGCGTTTTCTTTATATTTCTCCATAATACCATCTCTGGCTGTTTAACTGCAGCGGGCTTTATGATAAGGGTTACTGTTTGTTGTTTTCTTCGCTGGCAGTAGGCAAAGACTTCATTTTAAAAGACACACTCCAACTCAAACAGCCCTGAACGACTTACAGAAAGCAGGGTGTTTTCTAGGCTTGTTTTTGAAATATTACAATTTTTATTAGGCAATTTTATCATTGTTATAAATAAGTAATTGTACTGGGGAGAAGGGATAATCCTTATTTAATTAAATTCATCTATACTCCCAGGTTGGCAGCAACAAGACATATGTGAGACTAATACCCACAGCCTGCCTCTTTGCATGTGCAATTAAAAATTCACTCTACAGTAGCACTGCCAGTTTCATGTTGCTTTTGGCATTTACAAATTCTTTTATTTTGTGACTTTTTTTTTTACCATACACATATGCTGGAGCAGATGTTGCTTATTTGTTGTTTATTCAAATCTGTAGGCCCTGGCAGCTAACTCCATTGTTCTGTAATGAAGCTTTATTCACCGTCCTGTATTAGGACCCAGCGCCTGCACGAGAGGCTGCGTTAGCTCCCAGTAGGATGCCACAGTTATTGCCCTTGTAGTTGGCTGTTTATAGTCGGAAGCTTGCGTTGGGGAGAAAAATCAACAACAACAAAGGGCTGGGTGGTTATAGTTGGGGTGAACGGAAAGGAACGGAACGGCGGGAAGGTCACCCAGCATTACTGTGCTCTGTAGTTCTGCCTGGTGGCCTCAGCCTGGCATCCGGGTTCATCTGCTGTGGGGATTTGGTGTCTGGGGCTGGGAAGCATTTCCTCCCTGTTCTTTCTCTCCTTTTTCTTTCCTTTCCTCTCTTTAGTTATTTAATTCGTTCACGGGCGGGGTGTCTAGTGCATCTCCTCACCCCCACGCCACCCCCTTATTTCCAGTGCATACATAGATTCACTAAGAGCCACGCTTAGTCCAGCGCAAAACTTTCTTCCATATATCACACCCTCATCACATCTTTCCTCATCCACGTACTGTTTCTGGCTGCCTGTGTCCTGGGGAAGCCACACTTCATAAAGTCAAGAATGTCAGGTCCACATTGACCAAAATAAAGACCTGCTGATCCCTAGAGCTCCAACACCAATTTGGAGACGTTCGCCTTCTGGAAAACCCCTGTCTTGGCCAGGAGGCAATCAATCAGAGATGTAACCACCTCCATCTGGCACATTATGACATGGAACCTCACTATTAACACATTTGTGATTCATCTTGTCCCAAGGAGTGGTGCCAGGGATCAAACCACATCCTCCCTCCCCGTGGCAGCTGGGAGCAGTCTAGCTTCCAGCATGCAGAGTTAACACATTGGCTCCTGTGACATTGCAAGTAACAATTCTTTTAATTATCACACCTTCCCTCCCCCTCCCCACCCACTCCACAGACATTTTGGCACCATGGGGATGTTTTGCAGCCGGCAATCAGTACTTTTCTTAATTGACTGAGTATGTTCCATTAGCATGAAGGCTGGTATTATCCACTATCGAATAAAAGGGGCAGTTGCTTGATGCTAAGTTCTATAGCTACAACCCTACACTTGTTTGGGAGCTTTTAATTCCATAAGAATGCTCTACTCTTCGTTCATGATTGTCTTTTGAATTTCATTTCTCCTAATTGTCTATACTTGGATATATCCTTAGGATTGAATTCAAGGTCTTTCCCATTCTGGCCTCAGTACATCCTGACGGTCTCACTTCCTTTCCCACAGCCCAAACTGCATGTATTTGGGTTGCTTTGCATCCCTCAGCACTTCCCACTTTTACATCTTTGTAGTTGCCTTGCTGCCTTTTCATGGAATCCACTTCCAATTTCTTTTTCTACATGCCAAAAGTCATCCATCCTCAAGGTCTCAGTTCAGCTATTGCCTCTTCTATCATCTCCTCCAAGAACCTTCTTCCCTGGAGTACCCCTTCTTCAGTGCTCCCATAAATTTTGATATGCCTTTACTATAGGCCTGAACACAGTTTGCCTTGAATTATAATTAGCTGGTGCAAAACATATGTCTCTAACTAAATTGGTATTTCTTTTACGGATTCTTTGCATACGTCTTTGTAGCCATGTCTTGATTAGGGGTTGGCATCCCATCCGTGGAGCACTTAGCATGGAAAATGGGCTTAAAGAATGGGGATAAACCTGTACTGAGTATTCTATAGGCCAGGCATCACACACAGCACTTTACATTCTTAACTCATCCTTAAAACAACCACAGGAATTAGTGGATTTTACCCCCATTTTACAGAAGAGGAAACTGAGGCTGAGAGAGGATAAATAATTGGATCCAGGTAACCCAGCTATTGAGTGACTGAGCTAGGATTCACAGATCTGTCTGATGCAAAAACTTTTATTCTTGCCAAAACATTCCTCTATTTCCCTAACAAAAATTTCAGTGTTATGTTAGAATAGTCAAGATACCACCCTAATGTTAAAATGTAGGTAGAATTAGATTTATAATTCAACAGAGAAAACACTGTTGTACTTCTAAGGGAATATTAAAATCAAAGTATATTAATATGGTTGAAATAAACCACACCAAAAAAGGGGGAGCAAACCGAAGTTTATGATTTAACTAGGGGTTCAGTTTATTTAAATTCAGGCTTAATAATAACAGTTATTATTATTATTATATAAATCCCCACAGAACTATGCTAGATGAAAATGAACAAGAGCATGCTCTTCTATGCCCCTTATAAAAATTAACTTTTTGTTTAACGAGATGTGTTTCAGGGTTTGTTCAGAGGATAGCTTATATCAGATATGAAACCAGGAATCCTTTATTTTGTTTTAGCCTAACAGGTTGTTTTGGAAGAGGATTAGAAAATCGGTCTCTCACAGGCCCTTTTTTGAGCCTGGAGAGGTGATTATGGAAGGAATGAAGGGTGTGGCCAAGGGTGGTTGATAGAAGCCACCAAAGAAGAAGAAAGAGGGGCTTCCCTGGTGGCGCAGTGGTTGAGAGTCCGCCTGCCGATGGAGGGGACACGGGTTCGTGCCCTGGTCTGGAAAGATCCCACCTGCCACGGAGCAGCTGGGCCTGTGAGCCATGGCCGCTGAGCCTGCGCGTCCGCAGCCTGTGCTGCGCAACGGGAGAGGCCACAACAGTGAGAGGCCAGCGTACCGCAAAAAAAGGAAAAAAAAAGAGGAAAAAAGGGAAGGTAAAGAAAAAAAAAGAGGAAAAAAGGGAAGGTAAAGAGGACGTGTTTCAAATGTTTTTTATCATACGGTTTATCCCCTATTCTTGCCCCAGCTCGGCCCCACCACTTTTCCCCCACTCCTTTCTAGGTTCCTTTAATTACTGGCCAAGTGCTAGTATAAAACCATTCAAGATGAATATTGCATCAAGAAACTAGGCCATTCATAAGGGAGTTTGTGTTTTGCCAAAAGTCCCAGGTAGTATGAAATCGATGTGAAGATCGATGGCTTAGGGGAGTGCAAGGGGAAAATCATTGCTTCCCACCTTCTTTTCAGGAATCTGTTGGAAGAAAGATCCCAGTACTTGTCTTGTGTAGCAAACATTATCCTGTATGGTAAGCACAAGGCTCTAGAAAAGTCTGAGCAAATGAGAAGGAAACTGGTACTAGAAGAAGCTTTGAATATTAGGGCTTTTCCTTCCATATCTGATCTTATTCTGGCTGTTCTCCTCACTTTGGAAAGAGTTGGCATTTCCCCCTCTTAGTCTTCCCTGGGAAAGTTGAAACCAGAGGTGAGGCTGGTTCTTCTCCCTGGGAAGAGAGGTTAGAGAGTGGCTCAGAGCTAGAGCAGCTGAGAATTTGATTGGTTTCTTCTGCTGCCAACTGTAGTCTGCTTCTGGTGCCCACACAGACTTCAAGGATGATATCTGACATGGTCTGTTTCCTTCAGCAGGTGCAGTTTGCCCACCTGCATGGCAATTGCACAGGTTTCACCTTGGTCATGGTCTGATGCACTAACCAATAGGATTTAAAATTTATTTAATAAAATATAACATGATATGAACTTGTAATTATTCTATTTTCATTAAATGACTTTCTTTTAAAAATATGCAGTCTACAGGGAAATTCAAAGTTCTGTTTCTATCATTATTGTTCCTATTGTATTAATAGGCAATATTATTAGTATAAATTCTTGCCTCCTGAAAAATATGACTATTTCAAAAACCAGTATTTGCTCTTTGTTAATGATAACGTGAATAAATTGTGATTTCCTAGCAGTCCAAAGACACTGACATGCATACCTTGGTAATCTAGTGGGAGATCTGACACCTATTCGAAGCTCAGAAAGTATTTCTTCAATGGATGAATGAGACAACAAAGATTTCTCAGGAGCTGTATCCCTGACTTTGATAAAAAGGCAAAATCAAGCCCCTATCTAAATGTTTTCATAGAGCAATGATATGAGAGAGAAAGAGAGAGCTAGAGAAAGAGAGAGATGGAGAAACTTATGATGGCCAGGCTCTAAAGGCTTAAATAAAATCAATGTCACTTAAATGAATTTTTGCAAAGATAATGTAGTGCAGTGGTATGGACTTCTGTTGACTTGATAATGATAAAAAGCTTTGAATTTAGAAGAATAAAAAAATTTTATGCCCATCAGACTATTATTTTCAAGCATTAGTATCGAATAATATATCAACTGGGATTTTATCAGAGAAATTGAAAGTTTACATGGAGATATTGAATAGAAGAATGGACCAAGATATTTTGGGCAAGGTATTTTTGTTTATTTTCTTTTATGTACCTTACCAGCTCTTCCTACACTTTCCAATACCTTCTCAGTATATTTTTTCATAAAATAAATTTTTATGCCAGGTAAACTAACAAATCTAATCATTTAAATTTACTCTTGGCATCTACTCTTATGGTAATTTCCATCCTTTTTTTTTCTCTAGATAGAATGATTTCTAAGCCTGCTATGAAACTGTCATCCTCAGGGATTTTCCTTCACCTTCTTTTTCCTACATCTTTTTGGGTTGGATTATCCTTTTCCTAGAACTCGTTTATTTCTTTGGGTACCCCTTTTTTTTTTTTCAGAAAACATCCTCCAGTGATTTCATTAGATTAAAAAGATATATAATCAGAAAACAAAACTCTGTTCTTAGTGTGCCTTTCTAATCAACAAGATGGTGGTGCTTAATGCCTGATGCACAGTTGTCACGTTAGGATATCTTAGCATCACCAACCCTCTAGTGTTTTTTCACTCAACTTGAAGGACTTCCGTTAGTTTTTTTTCATTGGGCAGTCTGCTAGTGATAAATTCTCTCAATTTTGTTTATCTGGGAATGTCTTAAACTGTCTTTTATTTTTGAAGGACAGTTTTGCTGAATATAGAATTTCTCGGTTGGCATTCTTTTCTCTTTCAGTGCTTTGCAATGTCATCCCACAGCCTCTGGTCTTCATGGTCTCTGATGGGAAGTTAACTGTTAATCTTATTGAGTTTCCCTATGGTTTATTGTTATGATAGTTTGTTGTTGTTTCTGGTTGGTTGGTTGGTTTTAAAGTGACTTCCCTGGATTAATTCTGTGACGTCTGTCTTCTTTGTCGTGTGCAGTCACTGAAGTCTCTACTCAGATAGCTTAGTGGTCACTTAATGATTGGGCAGATTTTTTTTTTAAGTGCCTCGAACAAATAAATCTCCCACGCACTGCTGATGGTTTCTGTGCATATGTTGGAGCACAGCTTCAGTGCTCCAACTATATACAACTCAGCCTAGTCTTCACTTCCTCCTTGTTCAGAGCCTCAAGGTCAGCCCGAGGTGAAAGATTGGGGTCTCCTCAGATCTTTCCTGTCATGCACACAACCTTGCACATGTGTACAACCTTCTAGATCCATAGGAATATATTGGAACTTTTCAAAGTCTTCTGTGGGCATTAGTCAGCTTCATGTTTGCCCCAAGTGGTATCGCCATCTCAGGTAGCTGCAATGTTAAACAATTATCTTTGGTTGTTTTTGACAAATGCCCTGAAGATGTGGCTTTCCTCACTTAAGGACCTGTGAGTCAAATCAAATAAAGACAAGCTTAGTGAATGGGGTTTTCTCAGAGAGCTGGCAGCCAGGTCAACTAGTGACAGTTCTCCAGGGATGGGCTTTTCTGGGAGGTTCACCCTTTTTCTGCTTCTACCACTCACTGCTAAGTCTTCTGATTTTCACATCTATTGTTGTTCCAAGGTTGCTGGTTTTCAAGGCTCATGCAGAGCTGGGGAAAGGATGATGGGATTAGGGTAAGTTAAAATGCCACAAAGTTCACTGTTCTTATTTATATCCAGCTTTTTTTTTTCCTTGAATAAATGCTCCTTAGGTTGTTGCAAGCCTTGAGTTAATTTCTAGAGTTCTGAAAAAGTTAATATTGACCATTTTTGCCAGTGTTCTTGTTGCTTTTATGTAGAAATGGGGTTTGGCAGGCTATTTTTCCATTATTCCAGAAGTACTTCTCTCCTTTTATGTCTTTGTAATAAAACAAATTTCTTTTTTTTTTTAAAGAGGATTCATTATCTGATCTAAACTATTAAAGTATTAGCAAGGAGGTATGTTTCCCTTGAATTACTTAACAATATATTCCTATAGTACAGCTAAGAGATGCACACACATCAATGGTTATCATCAAAATATAAATAGGGGGCTTCCCTGGTGGCGCAGTGGTTGAGAATCTGCCTGCTAATGCAGGGGACACGGGTTCGAGCCCTGGTCTGGGAGGATCCCACATGGCGCAGAGCAACTAGGCCCGTGAGCCACAACTACTGAACCTGCGCGTCTGGAGCCTGCGCTCGGCAACAAGAGAGGCCGCGACAGTGAGAGGCCCGCGCACCGCGATGAAGAGTGGCCCCTGCTTGCCACAACTAGAGAAAACCCTCGCACAGAAACGAAGAACCAACACAGCCAAAAATAAAAATAAATAAATTAAAAGAAGGCTCAACATTTAAAAAGATATATATATATATTTATAAATAGGAACACATCCACATACTTCCCTCCCTTTTATACTTCCTTCTGCCCCTCTGCTGCCAACCTAATGAACAAGTCCTGGTGTACATTTCTCAAAGATGGTTTAACAATTCCATGTCCAAGATGCTACTATATGAACAAATTTCTTCACTACAGTTTTAGCAAGATATTTGCAAAGAAAAAAATTATATGTGTTCATTCTACCATTTTAGTCCAGAGTCTACATTTGTTTTATTATTCAGTAACAATGGATTGAAACATTTCTACTAGTAGAATATCAGGTAGTAAGACACACCAGAAGCAAAGATATTCTTGGTTAAGACCATCCTTCTTTTAAATCCCCATATGATCAGCAGTCTGTTTTGTTTCCATGTAAAGCTAGATTCAGTGGTTATGTTTATATTTATGTTGTATACCAGACAGCATTCTCAACCTTCCTGAATTTGAGAGATGGCTTCTTATGACATTAAGTTACATTTGTGTTATTCTTGCCATTAATAAGAGCTTCATATTTTTCTAGCTCATAAGTTTTTTCCTTACAGTCACCAGTATAGTAGTTTAAGCAGTCAGGCTTATCTCCATTTATCAGATGCTAAACTTTGGCTCAGAGGAGTTAAGTGATTTGCCACAAAACAACCAATTAGTATGCACCAAGGTTGGAAGTTGAATTCAGGTCATCTGTATTAAAATTTAGAGACCTCTTCGTTATAACCATCCAGTGTCCTCGACTCCAGGTACCATGGACTTTCAGGTTGTTATTTAGTCCAAACCATCCAATGCTTAAAATACCTACATAACCTCCAATGTTTTCTTAAGCATCTAAAGTAAGGGGGATGGAGAGGTCAGTTCATAAATATTTCCAATAAAATTATGCTTTATAAGAGAAGAGCAGGGCTAGTTATCTTTGTTTTTGGTGGGGAGCAGGGTATGGAAGGGAAGAGAGACTCAACTTTAGCTCAATAGCTTATTTTAAAAAACAACTGCATGCAAGTTTGCAGATTTATACTTTTTCTAGTAATTTAACAAATATTTATTGAGTACCTATTATGTGTCCAGAGCTATAAATAACAAAGTCTCCACAAAAGGAAGAGATGACATACAATTAATAGGTGTACACATCTCATGCATAGAGTTATTTTCTCTGTTTTGTACAATACTGTATGCCCAGTTCCTTAGGACATACCCAGATCCTGATACATAATGGGTGTTCAATAAATATACATTTGTATAATTAATTAATTAACTAATAAGGTAATCTTAGATGTTTTTAAAGGTTATGAAAAAATAAAATGGAGCAATGGAGTATAGAATGTCCTGGCACAGGGAGTTATATTTGGTTAGATGGGTAGGAAAGATTCTCTGAGGAGAAGGGATTGGACACCCTTGTCATCTGATTTTAGAATATTCATTGCTCGTTTTTTTTGAAACCTATTTCAGAAACAACCACTGAGAAAACTCCTGACTCAGAAATTCCATTTATACTTTCAAATCACAAGGAACCCTGGAATGTCGTTTCTTATTCCCTGAAGTAGAATGGCAGGAATAAACACTGGACCTCACTTCAGGTCCACTGCTGACGTTTTGTATCACCATCAGCCAAGTGACTAAACAGCTATTTCTTTTTAAACTCTAAGCTGTAAGCTTGAGAATGTTACTTAGTTCAGCTTAATTTTATATTAATTTCCTTAAGGAGCATAAGAGTGGCTTCTGGAAAGTATATATTGATTAGCAAAACTCTAGAAATCACCATAATCCAGAATTTAGCCCTTAGAAAATAAATGCCAATATTTTCTTCTTTGGACATGGATACAGGACTGACCGGTGAAATACCAAAGATTTGATATGTGTCCTTTAATGGAAAAAGCATGAACATAAGGGCAGGTCACGTTGTTTGTGTGACCTATGGTAAGTTATTTGAGGCCTGCAAACCCCAATGTTTCCATTTTTATGATGGGCCTGATGAAACCTACCCAACTGGGCAGCTGTAAGGATCAGAAACAATGTGTACAGAATATCACAAACAGTGGTGGGGAGCAATAAATAGTGGCTATTAGTACTGTAGTTATTACTGTGGATTCATCCTGAAAGTCATTTGTAAATCCTCTTCTGTCATTTCTATGGAAAGATATGAAGACATGATAAGTGATTATCAATAGATAGTCCTTAGTACTCTCTTAAGAAAAATGAGACATTAACTGATTTAAAAAATGGAAGTCTTTTCTTTGATTCTTAAAAGGAAAGTATGTGTAATTACACAGACTTTCATTTTCAGATATGATCCAGACTGTTACTAGTAACACACTAAGTGACTAATTAAGGGCTCATACAAGTGGTACATTCGAGTTTACTGAGAATTCTAATTCAGTTTTCTATAAAGAGGCCTGGATGCTACACAATGCTTTGACAACGTTACAAGATGCCTACTGTACATACAAACATGTAAATTTTTGGAATTTTTACAATTTTCAAGAATTATGGTTTGTTATCAACGTGTTAGTAACGTTACCTTGAATCGATCATGGTTTTCAATTGTGGCTCTTTCTTGGTTTTTTTAATGTAAATTATTGTTAATTTACTTCTTTTTCATTTATTCTATTTACGATAAGCCCTTCAGGGCCTGTGATGAGTATTTACATATACTGGACTTTCAATAATTAGATTTTTTTAACGTTATGTTCGAGAGTTCACTTATGAACCATCCCTACCATTTATCTTAGACTGTGTTCCCCAGAAACAGTCCTTGGTAAAAGGTTCATGTTAAAGTGATTTATTAGGAAGTGTTCCAAGGAAAAACAGCAGGGGAATGTGGAGTGGGTCTAGGAACTGAAGGAGGTAATACACTTTTTAACATACCCCTTCCACACACTGACAAAGGTCCAATTTTTCGTCTTCTCTGATTCCACAGGCACTATCTGTTATTTTAGCTTTGAAAATAGCTAGTGCCTTAAATCACATAGTAGATTCCCTAGATAGCCGGGAGAGTCGTTTTCAATGGGCTTTTTTCTGATTTCCTCTGTGCCCAAAGCATTGAGGATTAGTACAAGTGAATAAGGCAAGAAACACAAGACCAAAAGGTTTCTAAAATGCATACGGTGGCAGTGTAAAAACACTAGCTTGTCTTTCAAACAACTGTCGGACTCCCAGACCTCTCCTGCCTACTTTTTGCCTTTCCAAATCTGATTACTCCATCGATAAAAGGAATTATTTTAAGCTTAGTAGTTCGCATATATGGTGTGGTTGTCCTGGTCACATTCCAATCTAGATAATTATATTTGCTCTCCCTCAAACCCCCTGTTGCTTATATTCCAAGTGGCATTCTTCTTTCCTTTTTAATCAACTGCTCCTAGGCACCACTGTGAGGTAGTAAACAGCTACGGGGAGCTACCCTGGAGATGGTTGCACATCCTTGGTAGGTGTGCTCATCCCAGTATAATTTGTCTATCAACTTATTCAATTTTTAAAGCAGTTGGCATCCTTCAGGAAGAAAAACCTAGAGAAGGGAAAATCCTGTTATTACTCCTATAACCACAGTAGATTTGAAGCACTGCTCTAATTAGAATGGAGACAACACCAACAATTAAAAAGTGATAGACCCGTGCAGAGAGGATGATTTACGTAAAGGAGTTTCTCAGTAGCAAGTATTTCATTGATAACCTATAATAAAATTAGCCTTCAGTTTCAGAGTGCCAAGGTATCATACCTCCATGCAATATTAAGCATTTCTAAGTTACACAAGAGGGGGCATTGAGATATAACCAAATATCTCCAACAGTTTACTTAAAAGAAAATGTGTATCAGTATAAAATCTAAATCGTCTTGCTTTTTGTGAAGAAAACTTCACTGTAAGTGGAAAGAACAGAGTTTAGACAAACTTATTTCAGAGGAAACATATGCTGATTGGACTCCATCAACAGTCACTCTTTAGACAAGTCCCTTACCTTACAAATAATTCAATGTCCCATCTTCTAAGGAAAACAATCACCATATTCGCTTGTAATTTTCTGGTTTATGTTTGTGCCCTATTCCTGCTCCCACAGTACTTTAGGGACCTAAAATAAATTCAGTAAACTTGGTTGACAGAGCGAAGATAAAATATTTGAATTTCAGAAAAGAATATTTAACTTCAGAAGAAAGGTGCTTAAGTTTATTTCTAGCACAAATCACTGTAGGGAAAGAAAATAAAGTTCCTTTTCTATTTGTAGCAAGGGAAACGGTGGGGAAATAATTTCAGAAACACCATATTTACTGTTGTTAGAGAAATTGTACACGCTCTTCTGACAGTTCCTGTACTTGTGGCCTCCCTGGGATCCTAAGGAAGCCTGGAGAAGACAGAAGACATCTGGCTCGCAGACCCTTAGGACTCATATGCCTTTTTGGTACCCATTAGTGTTATGGAAGCAAGGACGCTGAAGTCTGTATCCAGACCAAAGGTGTAACCATTTCCTCAAACGTAAGAACTTTTCTGTTTTATGTGTATCTCTCCAATCACCACCCAATTTGCCCCTCTCCCCAGTATGACCAGTATCCCATAACAAATAATAGGGACGTTTATGGGGAAATGGAAAGAAGGCAAGTTTACATTATTCTTTGGGGGATCCCTCTCGTGCCCTTTGCTTCTGATACACAACACTGCTAGAGGCATCTGGGTCTTGCCAACTCTTTGTACCCAAGTTTCACAAATATTTGTTTCTTCGCTGTTCCGTAGCCTAATTCCGAGACAAAATGCTTTTAAGTGGGGTCCTCCTTCTTCCTTGGAGAAGGTAGAGATGATGTTAGAAAAGGCTTTGAGGCAAGAAAGTAAAAGGGAGTCAAGAAAGGCCAAAGGCAGATTTCAGAAACTTCCCTTCCTTAATTTGGTTACAACGTAGTACCCCATAATTATAGTTGAGTATAAAGACTTATCTACAATTATTTCTAATTTGTGAATGAGGAAACCAAGACTCATAAAAGTTAAGTCACTTGCTCAAGTTCACCCAACTGGCAAGTGTTGGCCTCAGGACGAAACCCAGATTTCTCTGACTCCGGTTGGAATGTCCTGTCCAAATTCTGTGCTGCAAATAACCTATTGGGATGTAACTTTATTACAAAATGAGTTTTGCTGGTGCAGATTGCATTTCATTAGAAGCCTAAAACAGATAAAATGTTTTATCACACGTGTCATAAGGGAGTGGGTAACACAAAGCCTTTCAGGATTCACTCTGTGAAACCTGATTGCTCACCACCTTGTAGTATGTTTGAGAGAGGAAATCCTCTCTGCTCTCCTCTCTGACTCCCTGTTCACCTTCATCTTCTTATCATTTCTAAAATATGCCCATGTTACCTGTAATCTGTATATATTAACCATAATAACCTATTTATTTTTAAAAATAGATTTAGTCTTCCCTCCTTTTCTTTGTCTATAAATACATGCAAGTTACCCTCTCCATGTCTTGGTAGGCTTTGGTGGACCGTGTTGAGCCAATATGCATGCTCAGACATTCAGGGGTGGGCATGAGGTTATGGTTATTTCAGGCAATCAAATTGTTGTCATTATAAAATGGAAGGCTTAATAACTCCATTTCTAGGCCAATCCTCATACTTTACATATGAGGAAAGAAAGGCCCACGAGGTTAGTGACTTGTTCCAATGCCAGTGATGATTAGTGACAAATCCAGACCCAAGACTCTCAGTTCTGAATCTTCAATTCTGATTATTTTATGATTAACCAGTTCTCTGTGTAACACGTTCCCAAATTATTCTTTGTTTAAACGATATGTGTAAAGGTAAATTTAAGCAGGTAATAGCATTTTGATGGCATGAATAATGTCTGATTTCTTTTCAATCCCCAGAATTTACCTCAGTGCCTAGCACAGAGCAAACACTCATGTTTGCTGGGGAAACAAATGATCAAGTAGTTTTTTAAATAAAGCAAGCTCTTCTTCAAACCGTTAAACATTAGAGTAAGCTTTTCTTAGAATATCTTTTAAAAAATATTTCCTTTACAAAGTTATTTTATGAATGCTTAATTGAAAATAAAATGGTTTCACCTTAAATTAAGACACTATATTTCAGATTCAGCTACAATGATTGTATTAAGAAGGTTCTTTACGTACAGATACTTGGTGATGATAAAAATCTTGAGTAAACTTTGTTAGACTTCTTTATCTATGGCAAAATCTGTAATTTTCCCAATGTTAAAAGGAACCCAAGTTTATTCTAAAATCAAAGAACAAACAGAAGTTCAAGTGGGTTGCAAACTTGGCAAAAACATGTCCTTCTAAGAAAAAAAGAATTCAGCCTCAAAATCTGTTACTGCTGTGCATCTTCTGGTTTTCCTTTTGTAAGAGCAAAGACCAGAAAAAAGAATGATAACATCACATAAAGCAATGGAATATACTTTGTGTGACAAAAGATATTAAAATTGCTTGCTTGAAATTAAGCCAGATATATAATTCCTTTAGAAAAGTCAATTTGAAATAGGCCACCTTGTGACCACAATCATGCTTTAAGTTTGGGTGTGTAACCTCGTTCTGAGCACCACCATTAATCATACTGCAGTTGCCATCACTAATCTGGTGATACTAGGTAGAAATAAGTTTTTCTAATATACTTGTGTTTGCATTTCACTATTTATAGATCCATGATTATATTTCTCATTTGTTATCATGCTTCCCTTTGCTATCATGAATATCACAAAACTGCATACAGCATCTTCACTTGATTTTTCCCCCTGTAGTAGGTATTCAGGATTTCTCTTCTGAATAGTTTTTAGCATTTGAATCCAAATAGTTTACACGTGTCAGTGAAACCATGCTTTAAAGAGGAGCCAGTGCTGCTGGAGCCGCAGATAAAAGGACTTAGTCTTTAAAGTGTACAAAGACTGTTATAAGGCTATTTTACTCTTTGTAAGGGCTACCAACGTCCTCAGAGTTCATTCTCAGAACATTTGACTGAACTTCTGCCGAGGAGAGACACAATCTTATTCACCACTGTATCCCCTGAATCTAGAACACTGCCTAACTCACAGTAAGCACTCAATAGATAAATATTTCTGGAAATGAATAAATAAATATAGCAAGCTATTTTCTAGATGGTGGCTAGTCATCAGCTTTCAAATTATTTTATTTCATTGCTTAGGAGGCACGTCTTATAAATTATGTGTTTCTAAAACATATGTTGAAAAAGATCTTCTGGGGGTATTTTTTATTGCTATCAAATTAAATTAAAAGGCACTTTTAGCATTTTTTTTTACCATCTATTTTACCCATAATCTGTGCCTTGTCGACTAGACAAGTTCCTCAAAGCCTGGTCTGTGTCTTTCAGGTCTCTCCATTATTCATCCAATGCCTGGCACAGAGTAGCCAACTAGTAATATAGTTGTCAAGTAAATGAATGAGAATATATAAAATAATTTTTACCAGAATTTAAAATGATTTTGAAGTAGTAAAAAATACATTGGTAGTGCAAAAAACAAAGAGTGACATGAAAGACATTCTTTAGAGAAAAATCAAAATGAGCAAGGCAAAGAGGTGAAAGGGATTAAATATGACAGATACAGAGGGCAGGGTCTCAATCCTCTGTCCATCTTTCCAACAAGCTTCAGTGGGTTAAGGTCCCTAAAAACACAAACCTCCTTTTTTTAAAAAAATAAATAAATAAAGATTAATTAGGATTAAAATTTAAAGATACTGGGAATTCCCTGGTGGCCCAGTGGTTAGGGCTCTGTGCTCTCACTGCCGAGGGCCCAGGTTTGATATCTGGTCAGGGAACTAAGATTGCACACACAGTATGGCCCGATAAATATATAAATAATTTTTTTTAATTTTAAATAAAATAAAAAGATGCAATGCTATGAGAATACTAGATTAGCCATGGCAAAGCATTTTTAGTTATCTGGGTGATTGTTCTGGATGTTTCACTCAGAAAAGCAATACCATATTCAAAAATGTTTAACTGAAGAGAGGTTTGAAAAGGAACTATTTACTGAGGTGGGCTGAATTCAAGGAACAAATAAGAGGTGGGGAAGCACCCCTAGGCTAGGAAGAGCAGAAAGCCATTACCACTCCTAAGTCTGAAAAAACAGTGGGAAAGAATCATGTTACTGGAGCCTGGTAAAAGTGGAAGCTTTAGAAGGAAAACACTTTACCTGGAGATCTCACCGTAAAGGAGTGCAGCTATTTTCAAATAGTACCCCGAAGGAAGTGGTGGTAAGTAAGTACTCAGTGTTCTTTCTCCTGCCCTTCAATCTCTACCAGTTCCTCCCATTGACTGAACACAAGTGAAAACGTGGAGGAAAGACAGGGCAAAAAATGACTGGAGTAGCAGCAGTGAAAGTAAGGAAGGGCAAATGGAGACTAACCAACACACAAGTGGCTTCCCAGAGAGCTTCCCCTTTGCCCTCGATGTAGCCACCACTCCTACATCTGTCCCCTAGAATGTACGTAGATGAAAATCATAAGCCTGATTCTTGATGAAAATTTTAGTTCTCCAGCTTGGTGTCTCCAAACTTTTTTTCCTTTTTCATCCTGGATTATTACATTTTTAAGAATTGTATTTTTAAGAAACAGTTTTTACTTATAATTGTAAGAAAAATAGATGCAGTTTGGATACTTAAATTGTTACTTTTGATGAAGTAGGCTACCGTGTAAACGGACTGTTGCCTCTTGTCTGAGCAGTTGGGATAATCAGCCGCCCATCAGCTGGTTAGGTCAAGCAAGGATAATGTTGCTCCCAGACAGCTTCGCAAGAGAAAAAACATTTGGACCGGTGGTCTTCACAACTACGGTAGTTGAATCAGTACAGAAATTAAAAGCTTCATATAAATTGGTATCACAAAATTTGTAATCCACCTATTGTCTCAAATGGTCATGGCGACGTTGTTCATTTAGCCCTGGAAACTTCTATTCTCCTATTTTCAAATATGAGACAAGCACCGGTTCCGAATGAAAAATTTTCATTACATTCTTCCCGAATGATGAATGCAGGTTTACAATTCAAAACTGCCTCTGTGCCCCTTCCTTTTTTCTCAAGAATATCTAATAAACAAGTATCTATGTAGACAAAGAAGATATGTGTATTGAAACAATATAATCTTTATAGATTCATATAAATGTTCTGTTTCAGAAATAATTTAATTGATTAAAATTACTTTGTTTCATTCCAAGATTCTTCATGATCAATCCCCTGATTACTTTATGCCACTTAGCTCCAGGCACACTGGCCTCTTCTCCTTATGGGTAGAAACATAGCTTGTGGGGGGAGGAAGGAGCACAGAAACATAAGTCACTCCCTCTGATTACTCACTCTAAAATGTCCTTTTCAACTATTGTTTAGGTAGTGTGTTACATGACAGCTTCTAAAAAAATGGTATGAAAAGATGCCAGAGGAAGCCATGTATATTTTAAAATATGGTCAGACCATGAGACCAACAGAGGTTTTTCACACTCACCTCTCAGCAGAAACCAGAGGATAAGAGCACATCATTTTCATTTTAAAGTAGATATTTTGCAACTCAAGAATTTTATACCTTTTTAAGTTGTCATATAATTGTGAAGCAACATTTCAGATAAGCAAACTCTCAGGAAGTAGAGCACTCACATTTTCTTTCTCAAAGATGTACACCAGCCTACCGAATGAGGAAATCCTGTTTAAGAGGACGAGCAAGGCAAAGTAGAAGGAAGTGTAAATTATACAGACGGAATCCAAATGTCATGAAAATTCTTAAAAAGAAGGCACATGAAAAAAATAATTTAACAACAACATTCTAGATCTAAAATCCTAGATCATATCAAAGAAAGCTGAATGCAGAAGAAAATAAAATTATCAACAAATACTGATTAATTGGGCAGTCAATAGACATGTATAATTCTTGATGTTGAAAATCGCAGTGTGAAATATGTTTGAACTTTTTAAGTTACCACTAATTAAATTTAAAAACACACTATATGCCTTATGAATTACCAGAGTAAAAAAGCAACCTAAGAAAATATAGTCCACCTGGCAAAAGAATAATCATTGGAAATTAATCATACTAATGATACTAACAAATATTGAGTGCCAGGCACTAGGCTAAGTGTTTTACATTATCTCTTTTAATCCTCGATTAAGTCTCTGAGATAGCTATTTATGATGCAGTTTGAAATCAGGTCAGCTTAAATGTGAAGTTATGGTCTTTATTAATACAATAAGAATAGCAAATAGATTATAACTTATGTCCCAATTCTCATTGATTAGTATTAACCTTTAGTAATGTTGAACTGATAAATATACTGAGGCTGAATCCCAGCTCAGCAGAAAAGACCAGCATGGACTATTAGTGAGCCTATTTTTAAAAAAAGAGAGAGGGCTTCCCTGGTGGCGTAGTGGTTGGGAGTCTGCCTGCCGATGCAGGGGACACGGGTTCGTGCCCCAGTCCGGGAAGATCCCACATGCCGCAGAGCGGCTGGGCCCGTGAGCCATGGCCACTGAGACTGCGCGTCCAGAGCCTGTGCTCCGCAACGGGAGAGGCCACATCAGGGAGAGGCCCGCATACCGTGAAAAAAAAAAAAGAGAGAGAGAGAAGATTTGCATCAAGTATGCCATATGCTTACTACATCAATCACAATTATAAAAGTAGATAACATAAAATTACGAACAATAAGACCAAGATCATATTTTATGAAAATGGTTATAGATATAATAAATGGATCTAACAAAGGAAAAGACTCAAACATTTTAAATAAAATAAAACCTTTTAAAATATTTTAAAATATTTAAAATAAAGAATCACAGAAAAGTTAAAAGAAAAATGAATGGGCAAAATATACCAAAAAGTATGCTAAAGTAAACAAAAAGAAAACAAGAATTCCAACATTATTATTATTAGATAGAGTAGAATTCAAGAAAAGAAAGTACATACAAAAATTTATGAAATAAAGCCAAAGCTATGACAAGAGGCAGAAACTTAGTCTTTGTTCTTTTTAGAGACTGTAGAATGAAAACAAATGATTTATTTGACTGACAACATTAGAAAATAAGTAAGAAAAGAAAGTATTTCCATTAATTCAAGAAGTAGGAATCCAAAAATGTCAATAACTATTGTAGAAATTAAAAGTTGTCAAAGAATTTCATCTTTTAAGATGCGCCACAATCAGTGGTTTTATGGCTGAGCACTTTAAAAAGTTCAAGGACAGGCTTCCCTGGTGGCGCAGTGGTTGAGAGTCTGCCTGCTAATGCAGGGGACACGGGTTCGAGCCCTGGTCTGGGAGGATCCCACATGGCACGGAACAACTGGGCCCGTGAGCCACAGCTGCTGAGCCTGCGCATCTGGAGCCTGTGCTCCGCAACAAGAGAGGCCGCGATAGTGAGAGGCCCGCGCGCTGCGATGAAGAGTGGCCCCCACTTGCCACAACTAGAGAAAGCCCTCGCACAGAAACGAAGACCCAACACAGCAAAAATAATTAATTAATTAATAAACTCCTACCCCCAACATCTTCTTAAAAAAAAAAAAAAAGTTTAAGGACGTGATACTACCCAAGCTTTCTACACTGCTTGAGAGCATAGGGAAAAAAAAAGAGAAACCTATCTACTTATTTTTTTATACAAGTAGCACAATCATTATATCAAAATCTGAAAAAGAAATTCATGTGCTTACAAATACACACATATGAACACACACACAAATTATAAGGAATTTTTGATAGAGAAAAATTCACAATATATTATGTGAAAAGAAGCAGAATATATACTATGTATGTTAGGATGATTATTTTATAAAACATACATATACATGTGCACAAAGAAAATGTACTGGATTGAAGTAGATATATATTATAGTAACTTTCCTGTGTGGTTAGATTATACGTATTTTTTCTTTTCTTTTTTATGTTTTTTCACTTTCCAAATTTTTTTCACTGCCATATATTACTTCTATAATGCTAAAAAATAACTAATGGTATTAAGCCAAAAAGAAGCTGATTTTAGAGATGCAGCTATTTTATTTTTGGAATGATGAAGGAAGATTATTCTGACTAAAGAACAAAGGAGAAATTGCTAAACCTGGACTAATAAACAAAAAACAAAAGAGGGAGGAGGTGAGGGAGAGGGAGGGGAGTAGGAGGAAAAAGGAAAAGTAAGGATTCCCAGGCTGTAAGAAAGAGATTGAAACAAAAATGTCAGCAGGGTGCTAATGGAAGTTATCAAATCCTTATGTAGAAATCTTTATGGGATAGAAACTCCTCTGCTTCCAGCCTGCTGGCATAGAAGGAAAAATTAAATCTCTTCAGGTGTACCTGCCACAGTCACGAATATTGTCAGCCTTTCTTGAGTTATAGAATTCAGTCAAGATAAAATATAAGCTGTGTTGGGCTTCCCTGGTGGCGCAGTGGTTGAGAGTCCGCCTGCCTTTGCAGGGGACACGGGTTCGTGCCCCGGTCCGGGAAGATCCCACATGCCGCGGAGAGGCTGGGCCCGTGAGCCATGGCCCCTGAGCCTGCGCGTCCCGAGCCTGTGCTCCGCAATGGGAGAGGCCACAACAGTGAGAGGCCCGC
>NW_020837949.1:44606460-44665646 GCF_003676395.1 Aethalodelphis obliquidens | reverse complement strand
AAAAAAAAAAAAAAAAAAAAAAATATATATATATATATATATATATAAGCTGTGTGAGGCCAGGTACTTTTGTTGCTGTGTCCATGGAGTTTCTGGAGCAGCACAGGGCCCTGCAGGGCCAGTGAACATGCATTCAATGGAAGAAGGGGGCTTTGCAGTAGAGCACCCTGCCTGGCTCTGTCTCATGGCCTGTTCTCTTCAGAATATTCACTGTGACTTGGCCCACAGCAAGAATGTGTTTCAAAGCCATAGATAACACAAATAGCTTTCAGAATGAGGGTCAAAATCATCCTTGACTGGATGAAAACATGGTCCCAAGCTAGCTAGGTCAATCTTGTGAGAATACAAAATAGAGACTGATCTCAGTACAACCCAACACTGCAAACACAGCCTCTGACTAGACTAACCTTAGGCTGTGTGGACAGAAGAGACATATCGAGAAGAAGGAAGAAGGCAGTCCTGCTCCACTCCATGCTGGTCAGACCATGTCTCAATCATGGAATCGAATTCTGGGCGCCCAGTTTTACAGCACACATTATTAAGTGCTTATTCCAAAATACAAAACAGAAATGGCCTGGAGACCCTGCCCTCTGAGGGCTGATTTAAGGGGATCTGGGGAGATTTAAGGTGAGGAGAAAAGGCCTGGAGAGTACAAGAGAGCTGTCCGGGGGAAAATGGGTTAGACCCATCCAGTATTACTCCACGGAGTGAAGTATGAGCAACAGATGGAAAGTGCTAAAGTAGATTTGGCTCAATACGAAAAGGCATTTTCTAAAAGGTATTATACCCTCTGAGTACACAAGAGTAGGTCTGTGTCACCACAAGTGGGCAAACACCAGCTAGATGACCATCTATAAGGAATGTTCTGGAAGGTACTCCTGCACTGGATGGTAGGATGCACCATGCAGGCTTCCAACATGAGGGACTGACTGGCCCATAGAGAGGTTTTGTTTGTTCTACAAATGAATTTTTTTTTTTTTTTTTTGCGGTACGTGGGCCTCTAACTGTTGTGGCCTCTCCCGTTGCGGAGCACAGGATCCGGACGCGCAGGCTCAGCGGCCATGGCTCACGGGCCCAACCACTCCGTGGCATGTGGGATCTTCCCGGACTGGGGCACGAACCCACGTCCCCTGCATCGGCAGGCGGACTCCCAACCACTGCGCCACCAGGGAAGCCCTACAAATGAATTTTTTAAAATGCCTTTGGGGGAACACACACTCTGGAGTCCAAACTATTCACACGGCTCCCTATCGTCTTGAATCTTGCTGCTTCACATATCTATGCGACCTGCCCAGCTCCTAAAGGCATTCGAGTTGGCATAATCTGTAATGTCCAGTCCAATTCGAAGATAATTTGCCCCTGAGATGTAACTTCACCACGGAGCTGTCACAGAATTTTCTGCCATTGGAGGATGGAAGAGAGAAGAACTTGGCAAAGAGGTAGAGTAGAATAGCTCAGGGAAGATGGGAACCCCAAACAGCCTAAGGTTGAACCATTTCTTTTGTTCTGCACAACTCCAGCATACATCACACCCTTAAAGATTCCTTTTCTTTTTCTCCCTCCCCTCATTTATGTTTCAATTCCACAGGCTTTTTTTTTTTCCTGAGCCTCTAGGAACTCAGACTACATTAAGTAAAAACTTTCCACTTAGGATTCAGAGCTTTTATCACTAACTCAGCTTAGAAGAGCAACCCTTCAGGTTGACTTCTCTTACTGCTTTCAGCCATTCCAGAGACTCTTGTCAGGGCCCTGACTCCTCTGTGCTGTGGTTGGTGTAATGCTGCCACCTGGTGACTGTTTGGACAAAGTGCCTGCAGCATCACGCTCCTCCCAGGCAGAAATGTTTCACACCCGTGAGATGGTGAAGCAAACCTCCCCGGGGCAGGGTCTACCTACTTGGGAGGGTAAAATCTTAACTCTGTGAGGACAGTCCTGTGCTAGAAAAGGTAATTTCTAGTAAATATTAATATTAATAATGACACTCATTAATGATATTTAATAACATTAGTAATGATTGAATTCTGAAAGATAATATAATATTAAGATGAGGTTCTGCAGTAAAAATGTATATATAATTACAACATCTTTTCCATGTACATAAATTCTTCACGTATGTATTATTGGATATTATCCTCTTCGCAACCCCACAAACAATATCATCAGCATATTTATTCTTTTCCCCATGAGGAGACAGACACAGAGAGTGTTAGTGGCATGCCCAAGGCCACACAACTAGTAACTAGGAGAGTCAGAATCTTAACCCAGTAGTCTTGGCTCCAGATTTTCTAGATGACTCAGCTATGGGAGCAAACTGGATCTTAGTAGCATACATTCTAGAGAGATTAACCCCCCACGCCGAGCTACAGGATTGGCAGAATGAGGGAATCAGCAGTCTAAGGGGCATGACACACTCACGAGGGGATTCGTGGTGGTTTGGTACAGGATCCGCCCAGTAGGCAAGGGTTTGAATAATAAGATATAGCTAGGGGAAAGGGACTGGTAGGGGTAAGGGGTAAGGGAGGGGTAAGCCAAGGCCCCAATCTAGTGGAGTAAGGAAGAGCTATGGCTCCTTGTGCATATTAAGTGCATAGGGAAAATCCTATTGGAGGTGATGAGGCTTCTGAAGTTCTACCTGTCTTGGCCCCAACAGTTTCAGGAACTGGGTTGGGTTGGCCTGGGGGTGCAGGTACTAAGTCCATTACTCTTGCCAGAGGCCATATCATCTTCCCCTAAGTCATGCCAACCTTCGTATTACATATTAGGTGTAAGGGTGTGGGAGTGCTAAACGATGCACCTTTGTATTTGTCTATTTGCTTAATCATCTATTATAACCATCCTGGACTAGGCAATGTCTCATCCTTTGTATCATGTAATTCCTACAACCCTAAGAGAATGGTTAGAATTTGCAAACCCGGGACTTCCCTGGTAGCGCAGTGATTAAGAATCCGCCTGCCAATGCAGGGGACACGGATTCGAGCCCTGGTCTGGGAAGATCCCACATACCACGGAGCAACTAAGCCCGTGTGCCACAACTACTGAGCCTGAGCTCTAGAGCCCGTGCTCCGAAACAAGAGAAGCCACCACAATAAGTCTGTGCACCGCAAAGAAAAGTAGCCCCTGCTCACCGCAACTAGAGAAAGCCTGCGCACAGCAACGAAGACCCAGTGCAGCCCAAAATTAATTAATTAATTAATTATTTTAAAAAGAGAATTTGCAAACTCAATTTTGAGAGTTTATTATCGAGTTGTCAGAAAGGTGGTTTATAGGCAGGAAAGATTTTTAGCCTCCTGAAGAAACGAAACCATCTGTAAATTGGACCACATTTTCTTGGCGACTTGCTCAAAATGATTCAGATGCATGTATTTGGCTTCTAAAACACAAGATAAATAAGGCTCTACTCCTGAGAGAAATATGCCCAATTCCACCATTTGATCTCACCATCAAAGAGAAGTTTTCATAATCTGGTTTCTTCACAAATTCACTTAAATGAGTTTCAGAGGTTATTTTTGTTTTGTTTTGTTTTGTTTTTGCTTTACAAAGTACAGTTAACTAAAGGTAACAGTTATAATATAACTATATCCCTTTTAGAGGAAATCACTCTCTCTACTTTTTAGGGACCCTTTATGTTGGTGGTTGTTTATTTTCATTTGGACCAGACTGACTTGAACCTACCAGCATACGAATAAATGGGCTTTAACCGATAATTTTGTTCTAGTGCTCTAATGTATAATTTCATTCCAGAGTTATAAGAGAGGGAATAGCAACCATTTTATATGAGCTTACATTCCAGAATAGTAATTGCTTAGACATTATCTGGAAATTGTAAAGAATAATGATGTACTGGGAGTCCTTCACAGCTTGTGGCACAAATCTTGCACCAAAACAAATATAGAAAAAGTGAGAGGTTGCAAAGTCTGTTTTGTCCATCTTCAGCGAGTTTCAACCCTTCTGTTGAATCTTTGGGTCTCCTAATGTTTACATAGCATGGTGGAAGGGGAATGTAACATTCTGTCCATTGCAGTACATATACACAGATGTATAAATTGTGGTGTTTATTGTTTTCTTAGTGTGGCATTTAAGGCATATGCATTCCCTTCTGGATTTTCTTCCCCTTAGTGAAGATGCATCTCACAATCAGATTGTTATTTCGTTTTAAGAGATGTTCATTCCTCTTCCTTTGTTTCATGTTTTACTCCTTGTAACAGGAAACCAGAGACTCAATTTTACTCCTTGTAACAGGAAACCAGTGACTCAATTTTACACTGATTGCCCTCTGGGTCTTATGGTGATGCACATCACAGAAGTGAAGGATGGGTTCCTGAGGCCTGAGCGAGCTGGGGCAGTATATGTACAAAGCCACCACTGTGAGTCTCAGCTCCTGGTAAATCAAGAAGCATTTAGTGAGTCCTTCCAATGAACGCTCTTCAGCAGTTCTCAAGGCCAGAAATAATCTAGGCTCTCAAGGCTAGCCATTGCTTTAAAAAATTAAAGAGTATCAAACATGAAACTACGTGTATAGACAGGGTGGAAAAACAAGGTAGCACATGTAACGTAGGACTATAGCTGTTCAAAGGAGAATGAAAGGCAACTACGATTTCCTGGGTGCCTACTGTATGGTGCCTTCTGTGTTACCTTCCCATTCTGTTAATTCCACAAATACTTACTGAGTGCTATACCAAGCGCTTTATTTATGCTGTGTCAAATACCCCCCATTTTCATCCATGCCATAAATGTGCCAAGTCCTCCCTCTTTCACAGATGAGGAAACAAGAACTGAGAGAGTTTAATTTTCCAACTTCCCACAACTCCTAAGTCCAGAGTCACATTCAAGCTTAGCTGACACCAAATCCTTGGACAATCCACCCCAAAGATGTGTCCACCTTTAAAATATCTACATCTATGTAAGTGTAATAGTAACATGAGAAAGTGATTCCTTGAAAGATAAGGCAAATTACTACATGGTCCTTCAAGATATAGAAATCTATACAAATGTAATATGAATATAGAAAGTGATTATATGAAAGATAAAATAAGGGTTGAACTAGTAAAAGAAGGTGTTGAGATCAATTCTAGGTATAATATTATGCTAAGTTTCAGTGAGAGAAAAGAACAAAAGCTAATGTATAGCTGGGGTCCTTTGGAGTAAAAAGACCGAGGTTCAAATCCTGGAGAATGGTAGGAGTCATCATCATCATTGATGTTAGTTGAGAGATTGTAAATGCAGTGGTTTTCAATTGGGGGTAATTTTACCCCAGCCATGGCGACATTCGGCAATGTTTGGAGACATGTTCGGCTGTCATAACTGGGGTAGGTGCTGTTGGCATTTAGCGGGTGGAGGTCAGGGATGGTGCCAAACATCCTACAATACATAGGACATCCCTCACAACAAAGGATTCTCGGACCTAAAATGTCAACAATGTCAAGGTTGAAAAACTCAGCTCTAAGGGAATAAACATCTACTTGACCATATCGTTCATGTAGGCAGATGTTAGGGATGAAAGACAGCTGGAGAAGGTGACATTTTAAGAGGCTATAAGGGGAAAAATATTAAATCCTACAGTTAGGTACTCCAGTTTCCATGAAGAAAACCAGATTATTGATCTAACATATCCTGAAAAAATATTATTTTTCTAATTTACATTTTTAAGATAAATTTCATACGGAAATATAAATTAAACCATAGTTGGTTTTATATTTTGTTTAAAATAATAAAGTATAAAAAACCAAAACTGTGTTTAAAACTTCAGAAGAAAGTCACAGAGAGGGTGCGCTCTCGTGGGTTATCTATGATAATGGTTTGCT
Source organism: Aethalodelphis obliquidens (assembly GCF_003676395.1). NCBI lineage: Eukaryota > Metazoa > Chordata > Mammalia > Artiodactyla > Delphinidae > Aethalodelphis > Aethalodelphis obliquidens. Next base: position 44,659,845 of record NW_020837949.1, on the reverse strand, counting down.
GATATGATTAATTTCTTATAAATAAGTGATTTCTTCACAATAATTTGTTAATTCGAAATAAAATCTTTCCAGAAAAGAAAATGAGTTGTATATGAAATAAGAGTTTTGGATATTAGAAGATCCATCTATAATGTTTATAATTTAGATTTAAAGAAAAAGAAAATCATACAAATTTTAAAAAGTAATACGAGCCGGGCTTCCCTGGTGGCGCAGTGGTTGAGAGTCCGCCTGCCGATGCAGGGGACACGGGTTCGTGCCCTGGTCCAGGAAGATCCCACATTCCACGGAGCGGCTGGGCCCGTGAGCCATGGCCACTGAAAAGTAATATGAACCAATTCAAAAGTGAAGGGTCAATATTGTTGCTCTCACTATTGAAGATAAAGTTTGTTTTAAGGCCCAGGTTGGGTCAGTAGAGTAGACCTTGCATTGTATTTGAGTTATAACCTAGCCCTTATATTGGAAAAAAAAGAGTTCAAAACAGCCTCCTTTTTTGTTTGCTTGACTAAGGTTTCCTTTTTTCTGAAACTTCTGTATCTGTTCTAAAGCAGAAATGTATTGATAGTTTCAGTGTTTCCAAGTGACCGGGAGATGGCAGCATTTCAGAATCTTCCACATCGCTCCCTTCACAGGGAGCTATACACCATCAGTTATTCCTAAATCCCAGCCCTCATGCCTTCCAATCACAAAGGGTTATCCCAAAATATCTAGATGAAGCATAAATTTCAACGTTTATAACGTTCAGCCTACTTGAGCACCATATTTCCATGGCCCTGGCCTCACAGTCCCTAGAACTTGGTCACCTTGTAAGAATCTACTTAGACCAATCGGCTCATTCCTTAGGGACAAATAACTTCTCATATGACTAGCTACACTGTAGTCCCTGCTGTGACTCAGCTAGATCTTGAGAAGAAAAGAAATGAATCAGGAGAATTGGGTTTGAAATCTACCATGTTTTGACCTGGGACAAGTTAGTTAACTCTTTGTGTCAGAACACTTATCTATAAAAAGAAGTCCTCCATGGTCTGTATGATCTTTTCTAGTTTTAAGAACCATAACTGTAGTCACCTTTCAAGCACTCTTGCCGACATCAATAACCTTCAAATACTCCTCTAACTGGTTCAAATGGACTCACACCGAAGCAACAATAATTGGAGAGTTTTGCTCTGTAAAATGTTGTTCATGTATAAAAATGAGGATAGAATCAAAACCGAACTCTCAAAGCAAAATGATGGAGAGTTTCAATATCAGAATATCACTCAGGACAGTATTTCCATTATGACAATACCAGTAAAAATAGCCATCTGGTTGCTAAGAGCATGGCCATGTGGTTTGGGGGTGAAAGGTAAGAAATCTGGGACTTCCTAGAAAAAGGGGTGGGAGGAATTAACATAGCTGAAAGGCTGGTCTCCACTGAAGGAGGAAGAAGAAGAAAAGGTTAAAAGCATCCTGCCATTGAAATTTTTCCTTTAAAGAGTTTCCCAAAAAAAAAAAAAAAAAAGAGTTTCCCAGAAGCCCCACTCCACCATCTCCACTTCCATCTCATTGCCATCCTATCTGCAAGGGATACTGGGAAATGTAGGTTTTTAGTTAAATGCTCAGTGCCCCTAAGATATTAGAATTCTGTAATTATGAATACAGGAGGGAGAGATGGTGAGTAGGCAACGACCAGACACTACACACTAATCAGGGAGGAGTTTAAAATGGAGGACCTGGTAGATCTAGCATTAGGGTCCAGCTAGCATTAATATTACTCAAAGTCAGATGGGTAGAGATTCTGGGGTTCTGGATCATGGATCTATTCAAAGCATGATCCAACCAGGGCTAGAAAACAAAGAGGATAGCTGGTAAGAACTCAGCAAATCAGCAGAGTGCCTGACAAATAGACCAGGCTTGGTGGCTGCAAGAAGATATTTAAATAAGGAAACCAAGGCAACAGCATCGTCGTACAGAGAAAGTAAGATTTAAAGATTGATTCACATCAGGAACAATGGGAAGCAGGATTGGAAGGACAGAGGTCAATTTTCAATTCCAGTCCATGGAGGATGGGATGCCTAATCTATGCCTACCTCACTCTGAATGGGCTTGTCAGCTGGGTGGGGCTGATCCTACAGATTTCAACCACCAGAGACCGTGGTTAAGCAAAGCTAAGGCTAATAAAAATTATTCTAAGCAGACTTTCTCTAATCAAATACGTACCATCGGAACAAACATGTGCAGTGTTACTGAGATTCAGAGTGAGGCAGTACTCAGCACCAAAGTGAAACAAGATTAAACAAAACTCAACAATTCTAAGCACAGGCTCGCACTATTCTGGCCCTTCACTCTTCCTCTCCTGTCTACATCCTCGCACCCTACCTCCCCCTAGTCTTCCAGAGCGCCTTCTTGTCTCTGGGACATAATGTCTCCAAGGGCCATCCAACAATGGCTGCCCTCCTGTCCCAGCCACATACTGCCTCTACTTGCTTGACGAAGCCAAAGGCTGGGCCTTCCCTATTCTCTTTCTGACACATTAGCAGCAGGGCTTCGTCGCGAACAGGTAAGCCCAGGTGGGAAGGCAGGTGCCACTGTGGTGACCTCTTGCAGTGATTCAGAAAGACCTTCCTTCTCAGCTCTTTCTAATTGTTCTCAGTGCACAGTCCCTGAGATGGAAACAATGAGGACGGTATGCCAGAGTTTCCGGAAGCATTTAGAAGAAATTGAGCAGCACCTTAGAAAACAACAGGCACTCTTTTCCAGGGACATGTCAGAGGAGAAAAGATAATTATCTAAGGGAGCCATAAAAGTAAGTACCAGCCCACACATCTGGAGCAAAAAAAGGTATTCAGGGTAGGACAGATGAGCACCACGGAGCAGGGCTAACGAGAAATTGACCAGCTTTCCTTTTGCTTTCCTGTTCCCATTCTTACTTTCTCAGTGGGAGTCTGAGAGCCATTTGCCGGATAGCAACACTTTAACTCTTCAAGGCCAGGGCTATTTGAGGTCAGGAAATAGGCAGCAGTTGGGAAGAGGGGACTAGCCAGCAGGATATCTTTAATCAGTGTGAACGGGGCTCACGCAAATACGAATATTGGCGGTTGTTAGAGTTTTGGAAATCTGCACTATTTTCATATAGATTAAAAGTATTTGTCCCAAAAGTGGATTAGTCATTGCCTGGGGCTGGGAGTAGGAATAGGGATTAATTTATAAAGGAGTACAAGGTTTCTTACTAGTGAGATGGAAGTGTTCCAAAATTGAATGGTAGTGGTAGTTACACACTTGGCAGATTTACTAACCATCATTGAATTGTACTCTTAGAATAGGTCAACTTTATGGTATGTAAATTATTCTGCAACAGAGTTGTTTAAAAAAAAGAAAAAAGGAAACCTGCCCTCCTAATAAACCTATGCCTGCAACTGATACAAATAAAGATGGTGACTGAAATTGAAGCCCAGAAAAGCACATTGCTTTGCTCAAGGCCACACAGCTAGCTGATGGTGATTCAGGACTAGAACTTGGGTCACCTCACCCTCATGCCAATCTTTTCCTCTGCCCTGTAAACAAGAGATAAGTATTAGTAGCCCATTTTCCAAATGAGAACAAGAAACACGGCTTTTGACCTAATGTGGGCTAAGTCACTGCCAGGATCTGTTGCCATCGCACAGAGCCCAGTCTAGAGAATTCACACCCATCAATGCCTTTCCCACCAGTCTGAGTTAGCTGCTTGGTGTAAATATGGGAAGTTGTCCACACTTTTTGTTCCTGTTTTCCTTTTAGTAGCTTGAGCTTCTCACAGGGAAACCACCTGAACACTACTGCATCAGTATAAGTGGACCGAAGAAAAAAATGGCCAGACTTCACGTGCTAAGATCCACCCCTCCATGGCCCCTGGAGCTGCCTTTCCTCCCAGTGATGGCCAGCGGGCTCCATGCTGCAGTGTGACCCATTTAGCTGCCTTTCCTCCATCCACCTTCGGGAGAAGCACCAGGATGTCTCCTCCAGCTTGGGCAGAATCAGATCCAGCCTCTCTGTCAAACTGTCCTGTTGGAGAAGAGGATACAGATGTCTTCCTCTAGATCAGGGCAGGTTTGTTAACCTTTCTACAAAATGTAAAAGCACATTCTACCCAGAGCAAGAATATCTAGGACTTCCCTGGTGGCGTAGTGGTTGAGAGTCTGCCTGCCGATGCAGGGGACACGGGTTCGTGCCCCAGCCTGGGAGGATCCCACGTGCCACGGAGCGGCTGGGCCCGTGAGCCATGGCCACTGAGCCTGCGCGTCCGGAGCCTGTGCACCGCAACAGGAGAGGCCACAACAGTGAGAGGCCCGCGTACCGCAAAAAAAAAAAAAAAAAAAAGAATATCTAAATTTTCCCCATGGAGAAGTATGTATCAATCCTTCCTCAGCTATTTTTTAATATTCTACTCTATGGTTAAACCTGGGAGGAATATTTTAATACTCAGTCGATACAGAATAAGTGAGCACCTACTATATGCCAGGCATAGGGTGCAGTGGCCAAGATGAATATAATATATATCCCTCAAGGTATATATGGTGTACAGTCTTTGCCCTGCTGAAACTTACAGTCTGCTGGGGGAGACAGAATGTAAACACATAAATAGGTATGAATTTGAAAACTGTGAAAGGGCTTTGAAGGAAATAACAGGGTTTTATGAAAGAGAGAATAACAGGGAGGCTGATTTAGGTCAGGGTATCAGAAGGGCCTGGTTGAAGGAGTGACAACAGGAGGAAGGAAGATCCAGGCCTGAGAGGTAGCAGACTGTCCAAAAGCCTTGAGTTGGTCGGCAAGCCAGACTTATTGAAGAAGCACCCACTAGGTGTCAGCAGCTCCTCTTGTGCTGGAGACAGAGCTGTGAAGGAGACAGAACTCCTACTCAACAAAGCATCGGACGAAGAGTGAGAAACAACCACCGCACCAACAAACAAGTATATAAGATCACGTCAGTTCCTCACCATGGCGAAGACCGTGTGATAATACTGTAGAGAGTGATGTGGGGTGAAAAGCTTACCACATTCATCAGAGTGGTTGGCCTTGCGAAAGGGAAGCTATTTGGGCAAGATACGAATGGTGAGGAAGAGGAAGCCATGTGAAATTCTGGGGAAAGAACATTTAAAGCAGAAGGGGACTTCCCTGGTGGTGCAGTGGTTAAGAACCCACCTGCCAATGCAAGGGACACGGGTTCGAGCCCTGGCCTGGGAAGATCCCACATGCCGCGGAGCAACTAAGCCCGAGCGCCACAACTACTGAGCCTGCGCTCTAGAGCCCGCAAGCCACAACTACTGAGTCCACGTGCCACAACTACTGAAGCCTGCATGCTTAGAACCCATGCTCCACAACAAGAGAAGCCATGACAATGAGAAGCCTGCGCACCGCAACGAAGAGCAGCCCCTGCTCACCGTAGCTAAAGAAAGCCCGCGCACAGCAACGAAGACCCAACACAGCCAAAAATTAATTAATTAATTAATTATTTTTTTAAAAAGAGCCCTTCTCTAAAAAAAAATAAAATAAAATAAAAATAAAGCAGAAGGAATGAGAAGTTTAAAGGCTCTGAGACAGAAACAGCCAGCATTGCTGAGTGGGTAAGTGATAGGGGAGTGGAGGGAGTGGAAGTCTGAGAGGTGGGGCTTCGGGATAACTGTAGGCTGGAGTCTGAGAGCCTGAGTTTTTCCCAAGTGCGATGGAAAGCCACTGTAGGTTTTAAGCAGGGTTGTCCTGTGATCTGCTTTACATTGAAAAGTCGCGCTGACTGCCTTGTGGAAAATGTACCACTGGGGACTTACAGCTGTGCAGGAGCTCCCGTTAGAAGGCAGTTGGTGTAATCCCTGAAGGGAGAAGCAAAACTGTCAAGTTGCTTCCATCCAGCTGGGGAGGCTTGTGAGCCCTCCACCCCCCTTTGCCAGTGAAATGCAGGGTAGTGTACACCAGGGCTGAGTGCACTGGCGGTCTCTAAGTGCTACAGGAATTCTCAGGAGCGGGGGATGCATGAAGAATGGAACAGTCAGAAAAACTTCATGGAAAAGTAACTCCTTGAGGGAAGTGCATAATTTATGTAAGATGGGCCAGTGGTGGTTACTTTCCAGCAAGGAAACTAAGAAGCTATTTCTTTTGAAGCTACCCATTACTAGAACCCATCTCATAGCCTATTTCCGTTCTTCATCCTCTTGGCTTTGCGGAAACCCTTTGACTTCATGGGAGCCCTCCTACCCTTCAGACCACCCTGCAGTTCCCTCTGTTGACTATACTTCCTTAGAGTGTGGACATCCCTCTTCTGTCCTCAATTCTCTTCTTTTTCTCTCTCCACACCATCTTTCTCAGTATACACACTCACTCTAGAAGCCCAGTTCCCAGCTCTCTCCAGAATTCCCATCCAGCATTTTGTACTCTCCACAAGATAGTTTCAGCTGGAAGACTTGCTTCCAAATCTCACTCAGTATCTATCTTTTTATTTCTGTGTGATACACAGTGCCCCATGCCAAGTACTTATATGACAATCTCTTATTCTCAAAAGCAGCCCACAGCAAAACTGTTCATTAGACATGGAAAACTTTTTTTTTTCTGAGAACCTAGCTTAAAGCTAAATAAGTTCCATTTTGGAGTTTGGAGTGTGGATAAAGTTCAGACCTGTTTTTGACCTGAGTTGCTTCCACACAAAACAGATGCAAATGAAGATTTGATGGTTGTTATTTCATATAATCAAACTGCATAAAAAGAACTGACCATATAAGTTGCCATATAAAAATGGAAGTCTTGGGCTTCACTGGTGGCGCAGCGGTTGAGAGTCCGCCTGCCGATGCAGGGGACGCGGGTTCGTGTCCCGGTCCGGGAAGATCCCACATGCTGCGGAGCGGCTGGGCCCGTGAGCCATGGCCGCTGAGCCTGTGCGTCCGGAGCCTGTACTCCACAACGGGAAAGGCCACAACAGTGAGAGGCCCGCGTACCGCAAAAAAAAAAAAAAAAAAAAATAGAAGTCTTTTGCGTGTGACATGACAGACTTTCCCTCATTTGAGCCTCTCAGTGCTAAGGGAAGTAATTCCCCATTTGAATAGGAGGAAGCTAAGATGGAGAGGATGATCTCCACAGGTAGACACTGAGTCCTGTGCTGTATTATTAATGAGAAGCAACTGTACAGTGGGGTTAAGGACTCAAGCTCTAGAGTTAAATTCAGAAGCTTAAATCCAACTCCACCATCTGTGTTGGATAAACTACTTAACCTTTCTAAGCCTCAGTGTCATCATCTGTACATTACAAGGGTTAATGCGTATATAGCCCTTTAGAGCAAGCCTGGAACATGGTTCCTGTATGATTCCGTATGGAGTACAGCTCATTATGATTACGATGATGATGATAATAAGAGTAGTGGCCCTTTTTGAATATCTACTTACATGCAAGGCACTGGGCTAAGCACTTTATATGCATTATCACTTATCTTCACAACAATCCTGAGAGGCAAAAATTAATACACACACACGCACATATGCATGTACACACACATGCTCAAAAAGACTATAAATTGTCTAAGTTCCAACAACTAGTCAGGGATTGAGCTGACTCTCTGATTCCATGTTTTGCCAGTGGTTCACCATTATGGCTCTGCCAAGCTTTGGGGCTTATGTGCAGCCCACTGATAGGTCCAAACCAACCAAAGTAACCCTGCTTCTGTCTGCATTACCTAGTTAGCTTTAGCAGAGATTTTCCTTTAAAAAAATCTCACTCTATATAAAAGTTTGAAAAGCACTGTACTATGTTAATGACAAATGACTCTTGCAGTCAAAGGCAGGTTCTGAGTTGCTTTCATGTAAAGAGATGACTTCTTCCGCAAAGACTCCTCAGGAACCTACCATCCTAGCAACTCTTAGCTTACTACTGTTTGTCCCATTGCCCAAGAATAATGGCAAGAGTTCCTTTGCAGTCCCTGAATGATTTTCTGGGGAATCTCATTGTTCTATCTTCAGGTTCCAAGATCCTGCATTCTCTTTTTTTCAAAGTTAACCTATCCAAGTTGACTTTATTCAGGAAAACCCAGACTACATATCTGAAATCAGAGATCATTGCAATAAATATTTGTACAAAGTTAATAACATAGAAAACCTTTTAATTGTGAAACCCAGCTCGGGGTTAGAGTCATTCCATTTCAATGAAAAAGAAGAAAAAAAATAAAAATCACACCACCTGATCATTTTCAAATTTACAAGTTGGCAAGGGAACAATTTAACCTCTTTTACATCGAAGGACAGGGGTCCCTTCCTGTATTAATTTTATTCCATCCAGATTTCATTTCAATATTCAAAGCCAAAGGTGTGAATAGAGAAAACTGAGTTGAGAAACAATACTTGGAAACTCGGGTTATATATTTTCCTTGGTTTCATTATGCATGAGTGAAGACCCAGGTTTCACGATGGAGACAAAAGGATAAAACCTTGAAGTTTGCTCTGAACCACAGCATATGCATAGGCTATGTAGATTTATATAAGGATATCCATCTTTCAGTCCACGGAAAAACATTTCCACAAAATCCCATTAGATTTTATTTAACAGATATTCCCTTATATATGCATTTTTGTCTGCAGGTCCGGAATCATCTTTTCTTCAAAAGAAAATAATTTTGCTAAAGTAGAAAAAATAAAGTCACAATATGTTCTAATGACTTGAAAATCTGGTCTAATATAACTGTTTCTTCTTGTTGAGAAATAATTTCTGTGGTATAACAGAGGTCATAAAATAGGACATTTGTGCAGAGATTAAAGGATAAAAGTTTTTTGAGAAGAAAAGTTTCAAAATGTTTAATTGTGCGATGGTGGGTTGCATATCTAATTTCAAATTTTCATTTGAACAACAAAGAACAGCCATAATTTGTAGGGACTGTAGATTATTTGAAATGATGTCAAATCGTCTTTCTTGAAAATGAGAGAATGTGAACAGAAGCCAAAATATTGGTAGCACCTTTCTCTAACCCAAGACTCAGGTTCTAATAGCCTAATTTTCAAACATTAGTAGACCAGAAGTTTAGTATGAGATGCTCCCTCTCTGAGTCAACCTAATTATGTAAAGAAAGAGACTTCCATGTCACGAATGATTTCTAATCATTAGAATCAAATTGAAGACTTTTCCCATTTGGGTACTTCAAGAGTTCAGTGCTATCCAATGTTGGTAATCCACTCTAACAGTCAGAGCCAGTCCTTCTCTGAATTCATTCACCAGGAAAATAGAAGTGAAAGAAATGCACCTACTTCCTAAATGCACCTACATTTTCTTCATTCCCATTATCACTCAATAATTGCTTATTTGCTAATGACAGTATACCAGAGTCATAGAACATCTATATTTTTCTTTTTTAAAATAAATATTTTGGGATATTTTATAAGTATATAATTTCTAAGACTTAAGGAATATAATAGGTGTCCAGCATTTTCTTTCCCAAAAGCCAAGTATTTACCCATTCAAAAAAAGTTACACATTTCTGCTTTGGACCATCTGTATTCTTCTACGGAAATGGGTAGGCATTTGTCAACTGCATTGCTCTGTTAGCAAGTCCTATGAATAAAATAAAATTTACTTTTATTTTTTATTATCCACTGACACAGTTTTCTTGAACTGTTGAAAACTGTTGAATCTTGCGAACTTCCCATTGCTTTAATGAGTGCATAACATTGATGCGTTACAGGGGGAGGTTCCCTGCCCTGTTCAACTCTCATTCCTGCCCAGTCTTACCACTTATCTGTTCTCTACAGCCTCAACCTCCAGAAACCCCTCTGCTTCTTCTTCAGTCCACAGTGGAGGCTCCAGAGCTGGGTATACAAGTGGTAGAGTAGGATATCTGTCTGGCACTTGGTCACTTTATGTGTATGTATTTTGTTTCAGAAAACAACTTTCTACTATTCATTTAATCTGAATAACTGTAGAGCAATGAATCATACATTTGCTTCCCCTGAAAACTCTTTATTTAAATAGGGATGCTCTTTGAAATTTAGAAAGGTAATAGGTTCCCTTTCTTCTGGTTGAGTGGTCTGCTTTCTGAAAAGCTTTAGTTTGCAAGAATAATTTGTGTGTCCTTTTGTAAAATATTCAAGTCATTTAAAATTACAGTAAGAACTTCTAACGTAATCTTATTCACTTTTGTATCTTTCACATCTGATAACAGTGTCTTGCTCATAGTCACTTCTCTATAAATGCTTATTGAAATAAATTAAGGAACACTGCCTTGCTTTGTATAAAACAAGGTTTAGGGATTTCTCTTCACTTATGCTCAAGGTGAGACATACTTATACATATGTCTATGTAAAGTCACAGTCCGCTACATCATATAACACTCTCTTCATAAAGACACACATTATAAGATGAATTGTATCCCCCAAAATTCATATCTTGAAGCACTAACCTGCAGTGTGACTGTATTTGGAGATAGGATGTTACAGGAGGTAATTAAGGTTAAACGTGCATCTAATGACTGGTTGAAATGAAGGAATGTAAGCCAAGCCCCCTCACCTCAACTTGGGACAACTCTCAAGAGTGACTCCAGCTTCAGAGCTCTCCATGGGGTTACTTGAGACTTTTGTTGTAACTACAGCCCAACTCCTCCCTCTGTCCAATCCTGCTTTCTTATCTCACAGATGTTAATTACAAGAGTACCTCTTAATAAATTCTAAATCTCCATTTCAGAATCTGCTTCCTTGGAAACCTAATCTGTGAAACTCTTTTAGTTTGAGTTATCTCAGAGTTAGATACTGAAACAAGGATACAAGTTCAAAGAGTTTCTTTGAGACGTTATCCCTAAAAACACTACTAAGGCAAGTGGGGAAGTAGGAGAGGGAATGGATGAAAATCAATAATGTATGCATTGTCAAGCAAGTTAACAAGAGTGGGCAAACAGGACCAAATTCCACTGGGAAATCTGAGACCCCAGTACTTCAGAGTTACCCTGTCCAAGGGATATGAGGGCTGGGGTATTTATTCATCAACTCCCATCAGTCATCGGTTGAAAGCTGCCCCTGGAGCGTTAATTCCCCAGTATAGTCAGATTGTTCTGTGTGCAAGAAGAATTGGATCCAGCCCTCAATCAACGTGCTGTAGGAACTGGAAGTTGGAAATTTGGTGAAAGTGAAAAATAAGTGTTCAGAGGTATATGTGCTATAATAACTAAAAAACTTAAAGTTGCCCAAATATACCAACAAACCACTGCAGGGTGTATTCATGTTTCTCCCTGTTACAGAGTACCTACTATACTGCACTAATTTCTCTACTCATTGGGATATACCTTTTAATATTCAAGTCAAACATAATCTCCTCTTGAAACTATGCCTGGTTCCTTCTTTTTCTTCTTCTTATTATTCTTTTATTATTATTTTGTGTGTGTGTGTGTGTGTGTGTGGTACGCGGGCCTCTCACTGTTATGGCCTCTCCCGTTGCGGAGCACAGGCTTCGGACGCGCAGGCTCAGCGGCCATGGCTCACGGGCCCAGCCGCTCTGCGGCATGTGGGATCTTCCCGGACCGGAGCACGAACCCGTGTCCCCTGCATCGGCAGGCGGACTCTCAACCACTGCGCCACCAGGGAAGCCCCTGGTTCCTTCTTTTTACCTGAATAGAAACAACTACCTCCTCCTTTGTGTCACCAGAGTACCTTATATGGACTTCATCCTTAACTCCAGTGTTTACACGGCACTTAACTGCTCAAATTTCCACCTTATCTTGGACTTTAGAGTAAGTTTCTTGATGGCGTAGCTGAGTGTTGATCTTTCTGGAATCACTTGTACTGAGCACTATACCTAGAACATAGTAGGAACATTTGGTGAAAAAAACTTATTTTAAGTACCAGACCTGTTCTCAGACCTAAGTTACTGCGTGCTGTTTGCACTGGGCATGAAAATCTGCATTGATAGTATTTTTCTTTCAGCACTTAAAAAATGTTATTCCTCTGGTGTTTTGTTATTGTTTTTGTTTTTTGTTTTGCCTCCATGGTTTCTGATGAGAAATCTGCCATCATTTGGGTCACTGATCTCTTTTTAATGTATTGTTTTTCTATGGTCTTTTTAAGATTTCTTGCTTTGTTTTGGTTTTTTGCCCTTTGATTATGATGAGTAAGAGCAGGTTTTCTTTGAGTTTATTCTTTTTGAAGTTTGCTGAACTTGCATCTGCAAATATATGGCCTTTACCAAATTTTGAAATTTTTTAGCCATTATTTCTTCACATATGTTTCTGCACCAATTTATTTCTCCTCTCCTTCCAGGGCTGTAATCACAGTATATAAGAACTTATGATATTGTACCACAGTTCTTTGACGACCCGTTCATTTTTTATCAAACATTTTTTTTTCTTCTGTGTTTTCCAGATTGGATAATTTTTATTGATCGAACTTCAAGCTCATTGGTTCTTTTTTTTCTCTTCTCTATTCTGCTTTTGAGGTGCTCCAGTGGACTTTCTAGTTCTGTTATTGTATCTATCAGTTCAAAAGTTTCCATTTGGTTCTTTGGCATACCTTCTATTTCTTTTTGTTCATTTTGAGAATGTTCACCCTTACTGCATGAATCTTCACTATAAGAGGTGTTTTGAAATATTTGATAATTCCTACATCTGGGTCATTTTGGAGTTTGCATTTGTTGATCACTTTTTCCCTTGAAGATTGTTAACATTTTCCTGGTGCTTTGTATGTCAAATAATTTTGGACTGTATCCTGGACATTTTAATATTATGCTATGATAATATAGGATATGTTAAAAAATTTCTGAGGAGTGTTATTTTTTTGTTTGTTTTCTTTAGTAGGCAATTAACCTAGTTAGATTCAGACCACAGTCCTGACCCACCAGCAGGCCGTAGCTCTGTTGTGAATTCAGTTTTCATAGCCTTTCTGTACTATCCGGCCTACCTGTGCACGCACCATCCAGGTTCAGTCTGAGACCAGGGTGGTGGTCTACACTGTAGTTCAGTTCTCAAAGACTTTGCTATGTTGCTTATGATCAAGTTCTGTACATGCACAACTCATGATGAGCCCAAACGTTATACACAGATTTAAAGGATCCCTTTCTCCTGCTACCTCCTCCTTATGAATCCCCCCCACATTCTCTGACTCCTATGGACTCCTTTTCATGGCTCTGCCTAGAAAACCATGGTTTTAGCATCCATGTACTATAATGAACTTCCTGAAACTGGATCTACCTCAGGGCAAAGTAGCAAGAGAAAGGAGCGTGCAGAAATCCTGCTGCTGTAGCTGCTACCCATGATGCCACCTCCACTGCTGCTGCAATTCCCACTGCCATGGGAATGCCACCTCATTACTGAAGTAGGGCTTAGAGAGGTAAAAAATCTTTCTTTCCCATGGACCCCACTCCCAGCCCTCTGGCCCAAGAGAGAGGACTTTTCATGCAACTTTTTCTGTTAGTACCTGTTGTACAGTCTCAAGATTCAAGCAGTCCTTGAATCTATGCCTGGAAGTATGGGAGGAAAGAAGAAGCAGGAACTCATCTTCATAGCTGTAGTTCTTCGTGGCTTTTTTCTCCTCCCCAGTTAACTTGCTGTTGTATACTTTTCAGAGTCCTCAGATAGTTGCTTCATATATTCTGTCCAGGACTTTTAGTTGTAATCAGTGGAAAAGAGAAGGTGGCATGCATTTACCCTATCTTAACCAGAACTGAAAATTTTCAACCTAATTTCTTTTAATATTATCTTATTATAGTAAAAAAATGCTAACACTTGCTTACTATGTGCTAAATACTGTGCTAAACCTTTTACTTGCATGACTTATGTATAGAAAAATGACAAACATTTGTAATAAACGTCATTAATCCCATTTTAAAGATGAGGAAATAGAGACTTAACAGGGGTTAACTGAATCGCTCAGTGTCACACAACTGGAAAACCAGGTATGATCCTAGGCTGGTCTGATTCCAGAATCACTCCGCAAAGTAGTTATGAGTGGGGCCAGAGCTGCAGATGCTCTGATTACATGTGAGGATCAGGCAGCAGTCTTCTCTGAGACCCATGTTTTCCTAGCTTTCAGCATTGATTAGGTCAAGTTGAAAGATGTACTTATGCACAAGGCAGGTTGAGATTTAATATTGCTTTGTGTTGGTTATTGGACAGGTGTTTGTTTAAAGGAAGTGGAAACAGGTGTGTGGGCCCTGATTCAATTACATGATGGAGGGGAACACGCTGATCCATGGCCCTTTTCAAGGAGAGATGCTGATTGTGCTAATTAATCATTTGTCTGTCAGAACAAAATAGAACATAATAGAAAATGATGTTCCAGTTACCATAGGTATGGAACACAGACTCATGTGTCTGCCTCTGCAGCAACCAGATGCAACTGTTTATGATGACATCAATTAAGATGCAGTACCTGAATCCTCCTGGATTACCATGTCTGAGATGGCTTGAAGGAAAGATGTTTTATAAACTCTTGCCAATAACATGGGACATCATCCAAAAGGAATTGTCTCTCAAAGGAACTTTTCCTTTCAAAGAGACTAATTGAGTCCTTTTAGATCATGATGGTATCCCAGAGCTACAGTTGAATGGAATATTTTTCCATTCTGGGTCTTGGAACACTCAATTTACCTCACCTAACCAAGACATTTATTCTCATAATGGAACATCATAATAATACCTAATTCCTTCTTGAAGTTATCCACTTACCACCCAATAACCAGAATTGTCTTTTAAAAACATAAATCAGATGAATTGCTTCTCTGCATAAGAATCTCCAATGGCTTTCAGTATATTTATAATTAAATCCCTAACTCCTTACCAATATATACAAAGCTCTACATGACCCAGCCCTGCATACCTTTATGACCTCATTTCATACCACTCTCTGCCTCTCTCACTATGATCCAACTTCATGGATCTTTTTGCTAATTCCTGAACACATTAATGTCATTCTCACTTTAAGGGCATTTCCCTTGCTGTTCCCCCTTTGCATTTGCTAGTCCACTTTCCCCAGATATTCATATGGCTGGTGCCTTCCCATTTAAATCTCTGTCCAAATGCAAACTCTACAGAAAGGTTTCCCATGACAACCCTATCCAAAATAGAGCTTCTTCCTACACACATCTCTGTATATTCTCTATCCACTTATCCTCTTTGTTTTCTTCATGGCATTTATTACCTGGATTTTTATTACTTTATTTGTTTAGTGGCTATCTCCCTTATTAGAATGTAAGCTTCGTAAGGAAGAGACTTGTCTGTCACCTTTCCATATCCTATCTCCAGGTCTAAAACACTGCCTGGTGTGATATCAGTTCATAAAAGAAGTTGATGAGTGAATAGACAAGAAAGTTGATTAGCTAATTAACTAATCAATATATCAACACTAATAAACATTGGATAAACAAAGACGAGACACAGTCTAATCCGTCAAGGAATTTTTGGTTTGGGGAGGAAAAAACATATAGCTAACAACCTGTCTATGTTATTTATTTATACTTTTCAAAAATTCCCTATTAACAGCAGGGTTTCTGGGCCTGGGATCATCATTTGTACCAGACAGCGGGGAAATTGAGAAAAAAATATTAGGACAACAAGGCAAGTCTTTAATGCAACCCAAGTAACAGTGTTCTTCCTCTTACTTCAGGGTTACATCTCCTTTTAAATTAGAGGAGTTGCCTCTTGGTTGGAGAATCACAAACCTGGATCCAAATTGTATAATCCCCCTCAAAGATTTCTCCTCCACCCCTAGCCCCTGCTTGCTTCACCAGCCCATGGAATTCGTTACCTTATTGTAAAGATACTTCCTCCCAAGGGCCTCCTTTGAATCAGGATTTCGTATGGACAGGTTTCCTTTACTTTTGAATCCCATGCCTGTATGAGATTTTCAGATTATAGTAAATCATCTAGGTCAGCGATTCTCAAATCTGGAGGCCCATTAAAATAACCTAAGAATTTTCAAAAAGTTGCCATTGCCTAGGAAAAAACACAGAATTTTTTTTTTTTTTTTTTGGCCACACCACTCAGCATGTGGGATCTTAGTTCCCTGACCAGGGATCGAACACGCATCCCCTACAGTGGAAGTGCAGAGTCTTAACCACTGGACTGCCAGAGAAGTCCCCACCAAAATTTTTATATAATTGGTATAGGATGGGGCCTGGGCACTGGCATTTTATAAAAGTGCTTCAAGTAATTTTAATAGGCACACAGGGTCGGGAACTACTAGTATAAGTAATCTATAGAGAATTATATTTGTAGGAAAATAATTATAACATGCATGCTGAATTTAACTTTTCTTCTAGCCCAAAGGAGAAGCACCTCACAAATTAGGCACTTCTTAGAAGGTCCCTTCATCGGATGCCTTCCAGGTGGTATCCTTGCCCACCTGCCCGCAGGCTTTGATTTTTTCTCACGCAGAGCCTCGTTCAAACCTTCTTCATGAGAATTTGCAGTATCTTTTTTCAAGAAATCACATATCTTACTCACAGATGTTGATATCACCTAAGGATCCTCTCTCCCCTCCAAGTCTGCATTATTCAGTCTTGACCTGTACCCTGGTGTTCCCCCAAATCCTGCAGACCTCTGCTCTAGTCTTGTGGATGCAGTAGAGAATGGGATGTGGAGGAATTTATTCCCTGGCTTGTAATTCATTTTCCTATGAAATGTCTGAATTCAAAAATAACTAACTACATTATAGATTAACTTTTGAGAGATCCCTTTCTTCTTAGACTGTATAAAGTTGGACCACTCTTAATGAACAACGAGGAAAGCTAGATAAAAATCATAATTTTTGTAAATCTATCATACAGCTGAGATCACAGGGCAACCAAATAACTTGAAATTTGAGGAGAGAGAACCTCCCACCTCACCCCAAGGAGAGACAGGAATGTCTCCCTGTGACAGAGCTTGGGAGAAAAATTATTTTTGTTTATATATATTGAAGGCTATTAATGTTTATGTATTGACTTTATAACCTGATATCAAAATTTTAAAAAGATATTCCAAAAGAAAAACTACCAATTAATATACCTTACAAATGTACATGAAAATATACATATTTTCTTGCCCTATCAGCTGAACAGACTTAGAAGTAAGGACACTGCAGTAGCATCAATCACACCTAGCACTTAGACCTTAGTTTCTAACATCACCCTCCAATAAAAGAAAATAGGACTGCTTGGAAAAATGGCTGATTCTAGGACTGGGGTAGGAAATATACAAGCTTAGCCTGGCTTAACTTGTAATGCCAGAAAGGAAGTTCAAAAACAATCCAGTAGGGATTATGTCAAAGGGACACAGGAGCCAAGTGTAAGAGCTCTCAGTGGCAAAAGATGGAACGATTTAAGCAACAAAATAAAGTCATCTTGGATTATTATTCAAGGTATGAACTAAATTTCCATGAGTCCTCATTGATATAAGTGGATGATTAAAATGTAAGTACATGGGGAGAAGAGACAAATCTCCCATGTAGAAGAGTTTCAAATAATGTCTGTAAATACTCCATCCTCAAAGAAGTGGACTGTAATTCCCCCATGCTCAAGTATGGACTGTGCATAATAAAATCTTTCCAAATAGCACAGTACAGAAAGGAGGGAAAATACATAACTCTACAGTGGAAAAACCGGACAAACTCTGCCCCAGCCAAGTGATCAAGATCAACTTCAACAGTGATAAGGCAAGTTGGTATTGTATAGCCTTAAATGATGTGATGGAAATGACAGTTTACTTCTGTGGTCTTCCTTCCACCTATAACCCCAATCTAATCATGAGGAAAACATCAGAAAAATGCTAGTTTAAGGAGATTCTACAAAATGTATGATCAGTGTTTCTCAAAACTGTCAAGAATATCAAAACAAAGTCTCAGAAACTATCACAGCCAAAAGGAGCCTATGGAAATATGATGACTGTGTAAACATGGTATACTGGATGAGATGCTGGAACAGAAAAGGAACATCAGGTAAACATTAAGGAAATTTGAATAAAGTATGGACTTCAGTTAATAATCATGTATCAACATTGGTTCATTAATTTTAAGAAATATACCAAGCTAACGTAAGCTGTTAATAATAGGGGAAACTGGGTTCTGGCATATAGGAACTTTCTGTACTATCTTCACAATTTTTCTATAAATCTAAAATGTTTCTTAAAAATAAAGTTTATTTTTTTAAAAAAGAGAATAATACTAGCACCCAACCAGAATAAAATTTTAAAATAAACAAATAAAAATAAGAGGAATAAGAAGAAAAAGAAAGAAAATGAAAAGACATGCCATAGACTGGGAGAAAATACTTAGAAAACACATATCTGATAAAGAACTGGCATCCAGAATATATAAAGCACTGTCATCACTCAATAATAAGAAAACAAACAGCTTAATTTTTCAAAAAGATGTAATATTTAGACAGATACCTCAGTGAAATAACATATGAATGCAAATAAGCACATGAAAAAAAGTATTGAGAAAGACAAATTCAAACTGCAATGAAAAAATTAAAACCACATGACAAACTATAACACACCTATTAGGATGGTGTTAATAATAATAACAATGATACTAATAATAAACTGACTCTACCAAGTACTGGAAAGGATGCAGAGCGACTGAAAATCTCATGCATTCCTGATGGGAATGCAAACTAGTACAGCCACTTTGAAAACAGTGTAGCAGTTTTTTGAACATTAAACATACACTTATGATACAACCCAGAAATTACTACTTTTAGGTATTTACCCAAGAGAAATGAACACAAATATACAAACAAAAGCCTACACATTAATGTTTATAGCAGCTTTATTAATAATCTCTCAAAACTAGAAAAAAAAACCACATGTCCATCAGTCGGTAAATGGAAAAGCAAATTACTATAAATATATACAATGGAATATCACTCAGCGATAAAAAGGAACATGAGTGAATCTCAAACACATTATGCTTCTGAAAGAAGCCAGACTGAAAAAGTTATATACTCTTATGACTCCAGTCATATAACATTATAGAAAAGGCAAAACTATAGGGAGAGAAAACTGACCAGTGGTTATCAGGGGCTAGATTGAAAGCTGGGCATTGACTACCAAAAAGGCTAAGTGGGGAATTTGGGGGTGATGGAAACGTTCTATTATCTTGACTTGTAGTGATGGAATATGACAATGTATTTGTCAAAATTTATAGAATTGCACACCACACTATGGTGAATTTACTGTATGTAAATTATACCTTAATAACCGTACTTTAAAAAGCAGTTAGTGTCCTTCCAAAGAACAAAATCAGGTCTGTATGCCAAACTTGATTTTCTCTTAGTGCAATCAAACGTATCCATACAAACTACAGTCTTAAGTTAATTGTGTGAAGTGTGTCATTTTCCAAAAGATTATAGAAAAAAAGACACTACATTCAAATACATAATGAAAATTTGTGGAAGTTTTGTTGAACTCATTAAGGAGGGAACTAGGAAGATGACAGAGTTTATTTAAAGGACAACACGAGGATTTCCCTGGTGGTCCAGTGGTTAAGAATCCGTGCTTCCACTGCAGGGGGTGTGGGTTCGATACCTGGTCGGGAACTAAGATCCCGCATGCCACCCAGTGCAGCCAAAAAAACCAAAAAACAATAAATAGTAACACGAGAAAGGTTTGTTTATATAATGAGTGTAAGACAAATAAATACTTGATAAAATTTCTACTTTAAGTAAAAGACTGGTAATGTCTTACAGAGCAATAAATCATATTTTGGGGGGTTATATTCTCTACTGGGTAATTTTTTTTTTTTTTGATGTGGACCATTTTTAAAGTATTTATTGAATGTCTTACAATATTGCTCCTGCTTTATGTTTTGGTTTTTTGGCCCCGAGGCATGTGGGATCTTAGCTCCCCGAGCAGGGATTGAACCTCCACCTGCTGCATTGGAAGGCGAAGTCTTAACTACTGGACCACCAGGGAAGTCCCTCTACTGGATAAGTATTATTTGAATTTGTTATTGGATATAAAATAATTTGTATTTTATCAGATTCTGATAAACTTACATCTAACTGTAGAGAGTTGTTAAATCCCATGGCCCTAATCGATATAAGTCCAACAATCATACTTTCTATGTACTTTCTACCAAAGAGTCAAATGACCCTCACCTGGGTTGGGTGAGCAACGCCCCCCGCCCCCCCAGCATGACAAAGAAGGTCCTAACAACTACAAACAAGGGGCACCCTATCCAAGTGTTTTTTTTTCCCTAACCTTCAGGTTTTTTTCCCTAGATACAATAGTGGAGGAGGTGGGGAAGGCTTCTCATCTGAGCTTCTCACATATGCCTGAGTCCTCCACAGAGATAAATTGTTTGTCAGATTTTCACTTCTCCACCTACTCACCCCCTGGGATTGCTGAGTATGTTTATCTATATACATCAAATGAAAGGGCTTCTTGAGTGGGAGTATGTGCCCTTTAAATAGACAGTGGACTAGTAAACAAATATGCAGAAACAATGAAATTTCAAATAAGTGCATTTATGTAATCAATCAATAAAACAATATGAGAATGAAGTACTGATACATGCTGCAACAAGAATAAACCTCCAAAACATCACACTAAGGGAAAGAAGCCAGTCACAAGAGACCATATATTTTACAATATGATCTTGTATATATAAAATGCCCAGAATTGTCAAATCTATAGAGACAGAACGTAGATTAGTGGTCGTCTAGAGCTGGAGAATGAGGTGGCAGGGAGGGGAATGAAAGTGACTGCCAATGCGAACTAAATTTCTTTTGGGGTGATGAAAATATTCTGAAATTATGGTGATGGTTGCACAATTCTGTAAATATACTAACAACCATTAAATTGTTCACTTTAACTGTACGTAAATTATTACTCAATGAAGTGTTAAAAAGGTAGCAAAGCAAAATAAATAAATAAAAACAAAGTAATCATGAATACCTGAGGCAGTGTTTCCAGGGAGGCAACAGCAAGTACACCACGGTGGCTGGGAATGAATTTGCGCTGTTTAGGGTTCAGAGAGAAAGTAAGGTTGGAGCCAGTCCAGGAGGGAGAAGCAGGGACCAGGTCAGAAGGGTCTCAAGCCATGGTAGGATCTTTCTGAATTGTGTTTTGAATGTAATGAAAAGCCATCAAAGGGTTTGAAGTAGGATAGTGACAGGACGCAAAACATACTAAGAAGATTAGTCTGGCTATCTTGTGGGTTATTGACTCAGGGGCAGCGAAAGGAAGCAGGCAGACCTGCCAGGACCTATCATAGCATAGCAGTTTGAGCAACACTCAGAAATGTCAGATTCCTTCCCTTCCTTTCCCTTCCCCTGCTTCCCTTCCCTTCCTTTCTTTTCTCTTTATCATAAACAGCAAGGTCACTTTATATTTAGCAGAACAATTTTCATGAATTGCCCCAGAAAACGACTACTATCCAGAATATTTGACCCACTGTTAACCTTTAGTACCTCAAACAAGCTATACGGTCACTGCTCACAAGAGAGCAATCTATTAATAATGAAAAATTTAAACTCTTATATAATTAATCCTTATAAAGAAGGCATTATCCCAATTTAGTATGGAAACCTGCTTTTCACTCCAAATAGCACTGTCAAAGTAAAACATAATTTGTCCATGACAACTCTTTCCACACCAATTTTCTAGCTCACAGCAGCCAAATGATTTTCCTACATCACAAACAAACTAGTCTTCAGTGATATATTTGGCAAAGGAACAATAAGGCATCTGTAGACAAACAGCGTTTGCATTAGACTCCTCTTCTTGCCTTAGGGGTTGTTTCCCTCGTGCAAGCTCAAGTGGGTGGTAAAGAATAGGCAGGCTTTGTTAGACCATTACTCACATAATGAGATTTGAGGTCTGCTATTCAACACAATTTTCAATGGGCACTTTCCTCAGGGCTAAATTGCAGCCTACAGACGTTTTGATTAGCAAATATAATTTAAAAATAAAAGCCTAAAAACGCCCCTTCTTTTCTCCAGTCCCCATCCTTTCAAATTCATCAGTTTTTCTCACAGAAGAGATTTGCTCAGCAGAGAACTGTGCTCAACCTTGGAATGTGTAACTCTCATCTGGGACTCCTCCAGCCCTCCTCCCATCCCGTGACAGGTCCCAAGGTATCTCTTTCGCTTGACCCAGATATTTCTATGTCAGGAGCCAATCAACCTTGAAAGTGATTTGACACCTTGTCTTTCAGGCAGCTCCAAACATTCATATACCACATGCCCACTTCTCCATAAAATTGAGCCATACCCATGCACTGGTGACTGTAACGATCATTTCAGAGGCTGTTTATCAATTCTAAACCTGCCCCTGCTTCAGTGCAATTTTCTTCCATGTTCTCTCCTTTACGATCCTGCATATCTCCCTGTGATATTTTGCTCCTAATCTCTCTAACTGGTAACTGTTGTCCCATTACAGCTTAGATTCTAGAAAATTCAAGTTATGCTTTAAAGTAGACTCACAGGTAACTTTAGAAGTTCAGGCTCAAGCCCTGTCTATAAACTGCTATGAGACTATCCAACTACCTCTGTTACAAAATCTTATTGTACCTCACTGGTCACTCATTGCCTTGTGCCATGGTGATAGCCTCACAGGTCCACTGGCTCTCAACAGTCAGCTATCTGCTGTGCATTCCCCACTCCACACCACCACCCTCATCGCCAGACTGGGGCCCACTGGAATATCTAGCTCTCCTCAACATCGTGCCCAGGCTGTGGGGAATCATGGGACCCTGTCTCAGACCCTCTCTCCACCTAAGTCCACCATGCTGGCATTTCTATTATGCCCACCCCATATAGCCATGGGACAGACACAGAGATGCTCAACCAGAAGCTCGGATGGGAAGCATGCTATGACTCCCCTTCGCTCTGGGATTCCCATACCTCTGTCAGGGAATCCCAGAGATCTAACAAGGATCTAGCAGCACACAGAACTAGGCCACAAAACCCACACTAAAACTAAAATATTTCCCTCCTTCTATCTCTTTCTTAGCTTCTCCTACCCCTGACTCCACAAGGGCTTTTGTGCTCGTGTGATAAGAATGTTCCTTTTATCATAACCTCCATTTTTTCATGGTCCGAGGATTGATCCTTGATTTGTGAAAAATTTTGGAATTTTCTAGAAAATTATTATTTTTCTTTCCTAAAGCCCTGCTTTTATGTTTTTTCTCTTGATAGGGACTTTAAAATGCTCAAAGCTGAGCTATGACTTCTATGTTCTAAGCTTTATCAGTCCTCCCCTCTCCTGGGGCCAGAAGCCTCAGACTCAGGACCAAGTGTTCATGTCAAAAAAACTGCTTGGCAAGGGGGCAGGAGGTATACTTTACCAAGAAGGGAAATACATTGTATGATCTTTCAAAAAATTACACAACTGCGAACATGAACATTGTTTCATGACTGCATCACAGCCTATTATAATTGTTTTCCAATACTGCTAATTCCCCATGTTGATACATCGATAGCTTCTCATGTTTCGTTTTTATTAACAATGAAAAGATATCTTTGTCAGGTATCTACACAGGTCAGACAGTTTTGGTAGATTAAATTAATAAAAGTGGGATTTCAGGGTCAAAATGTGAACATTTTTAAAGATTTAGATACATATTGCCAAACTATCCCAGTTTCAACATAAAGGTAAACTCATCAACAATGACCCTTATTCCATACTCTTCACAAATCATTATCATTCATTTAAGTCTACCAACCTGATAAATGAATTTGGTTTGCATTTCTCTGAATATTAGTGAGATCAAACGTATTTACATATACTTCTGACTTTTTTTCTTTTATTCCTTTTTTTTTCTTTCTTGGTTTTTAATTGCCTATTCATATTCTTTGCACATGTTTGGGAGTGCGGAAGTAAGTGAGGAGCACTCAACTGAGAACAAGCAGAGACTATTCATTTCAGAGCTTGCTGTAACAGTGGAGTCAGCTAGCAGTGCTTGTGTTTGGTCGACTCTAGGACAAGCCGGGGAGTGGGAAAGCTTTATAGTGAAATGAATGGAAGGCTTCAAGAATGCCGTGATTGCAGTTGTTGCCATGGGGAAGCTGGAAATGAACTAACTGGAAGGGAGCTAGTTCATATGATTGGTTTGGGGAGAATAGTTAACTTTCTCTGGTTGGTCCTGAGTTGGGACGGGGGTAAAAATTAGGAAAGCTGACAGTAATTATCAACTTACAGACATTTTGTGCTGATTGCTGCAGAGACTGTGGGTCAGAGTTCTTTTTTCATTTCTAATGTATGTTGTTTGTTTGTATATTCAGTCTTTGGGGAGGGGAAAATATCTCTTTCTCTTTAATATGTAAGAACTCTTTATAGGGTAAGGAGATTCAATCTTTGACATAAATGTTGCAAATTGATTGTGAGTTTTTATGTTACATCAGTTTTTAAATTTTATATAAACCTTTATTTTCATAGCCTCTGCTTTAGTTAGCTTGGAAAGATTTTTTCACATTCAAATATTATAAAATATTCACCAGGATTTCCTTCTAATGTTTGTACTTTTTAAACATTTAATGTACTTGGAATTTATGTTGGTGTAAGGTGGGTGGCAGGAGACTAGTTTTCTTTTTCTTCAAACTGATACGTGGTTGCCTCAACATCACTTATTTTAAAAATCCATTCATTGCCCATCAGTACATTCCCACCGGTAGTTTTGGTTTTGATTAAATAATAATATCAGGCTCTGAAGTTTTAATTACACTCTCAGCTTGTGAAGTGCCTCACAGAGCTTTAAAAGGTAAGAGTCTGATGTGCCGGAAGGGCAGGGAGTAAACACCATTGTGGGCAGTTAGAAGAAAATCCAGAACGAATTGTAGGAGTATGCATCTCATTCACAAGAGCTGTGTTCAGTCTTTTTCCTTTAAACATATCATGAAATGTATCAATCTTAAATATACCATTCAACAACTTTTGACAAATGGGTACACCTGTGCAACTCAAGATATTTTCAAGATAATCTCAAGATAATGAATATCACAATCATTTCAGAAGTTCCCTCATGTTCTTTCCCAGTCAGCCCTGCCCCAGCCTGCACAGAAGCAATCACTGTTTTGATTTTTTTCCATCATTCAACAGTTTTGGCTGTTATTGTCTACAACATACTTTGAAATACATCAAAAATAAAAGTTAGAGGGATGAGTAGATGGATAGGTATACACTAAGCGAGTATAGTAAAATGTTAATGATAAAACCTGGGTTGTAGTTATATGTTTATTCCCTGTAAAATGCTTTCAACTTTTTATGTTTGGAAATTTACATAACAAAATGTTAGAATGAAAAAAAAAGCAAAAACCCAAAGAAGATCTAAAACACTTCTGCAGAAGATCAAGATCAGGGGAATATTGCTAGATATCAAGAAAAATATAAAGATATACTAATCAATACAACGTGGTGTTACAGAGATGGAAAAACTGACCCAAAAAACAGAATAAAGAACCCCAAAACAAACCCATAAGTATGCAGAAACTGCACTTATGATGGAAACAGCATCTCGTATCAGTGGAGGAGCAACAACCTTTTCAAGAAACAGTACTTGGACAATCAGTTATCCGTGTGGAAAAAATAAAATAAAATAAGATTCCTTCCTGACAACATAAAACCAGATGAATTAAGGACTTAAATGGGAAGGCAGAGCTGGGAAGGTTTTAGAGGAGGTGTGAGATGCAGTCGACCGACGCTCAGAACCCATTTGTACTTTCTTCTGATGTGTATCCCTACACTGCAGAAATCTTAAAAAAAAAAAAAAAAAAAAAGACATTTCTCAAACTCCCGGTAGCTAAGGCCCAGGATACAAATTAGGTTTCATCAAATAGGTGTGCTCACATGGGATTTAGAAGGTGGCAATGAGGCCAAGGCCACCCACCTGCTGCTTTAGGCTGTTTTCTGCTTCAAGCAAGACGATGGAAAATGCAGCAAGCATCCTGCCCATCTGACGTGAAGGGCAGTTGTGATGGTAGCGGTAGCTGGGCTCTGTTCCAGCCTTCAGTCACCAGCTTCAGAGCAGACAAGCTGTGCTTGACTTGTGACCATGGCAGCTTTGTCATTATGGCTTTTTCACCCTAGATCATAGATTTCATTTTGATCCTGCCTCCAAATTTTGTTAGAACTCCCTCTTTTGAACTCCTTTCCATTAAAATACCTAGATTATGTTGCCTACGTTCAACCCTAGCATATTAGAAAATATATTTTCTAATATTAGAAAATATATTTTCTAATATTAGAAAATATCCTTATGGCCTTTTTTGTGGGAAAGCATTTCTTAAAGAGAACACATATTGAACATCCATAAACCAAAGTAATTCACATTTAATTTCTGTTCAACAAAAGACACGATAAGTAGAGGAAAAAATTCACAAAATAGTTGATGATATTTGGTACACATATACTTAGTACATATTAGGATCTGAAATAGATTTTTTTTAAACTAATATGAATCAATAATAGAAAGGAGGAGGATTTAAAATATGGCAAAGTATAGAAACAAGAGGAAGGGCTAATATCCCATATACACATGAAAGTGTATTTTACCTCACTGGCAATCAATAAAATCCAAATTAAAACAACAAAATAAAATTCTATACCCACCAGATTGGTAAATATTTTTAAAAAGCAGATAATACAAAATTATATTAGGATATGGAAAAAATACAATTCTGAAACACCCCTAATGAGAATATATTCTGCTACAGCCACTTTGGAAAAGAGTCTGGTATTACCTAGAATAATTCAACATTGACATACTCTACCACAGATATTCAGCTGCCAGGAGTAAATCTTTGGGAGAATCTTGTACATATGCATCAGGAGATAAGAATAAAGAATGTTTCTGGGAGCAGTACTTCTATAGGAAAAAATCAGAAATAATTCAATGTTTATCAGGAGTAGAATAGACAAATGAACCCTGGGGTACTCATTCAATGGAATACTCTACAGCAGTGAAAAATGAACGAACTACAGCTAATCCTCGTTTGTTTGCTCTCAGATCTATTCAGATCTATTCCTTATCCTTCTCATGCAAACTACATTTTCTGGGTTCCCTTGACAACTGACTTCTGGTTAGATATGCATCCTGGACAATCAGACACACAGCCTGAAGACTGAGGAGTTGGAGGAAGGGAGAATCCAGGGTATCTCTCCCTTTTTTTCTCTGCTTTCATGGACTTCTCCCAGTGTAGGCCACATCTCTGCCATTCTCCACCATACAATTCCTTCTCTATGAATCCAGTTCCTGCTGTGGTTCTAGGTCACATCAGATGGCCCGGCTAGGTCTCTGGTTAGACTACCTCCTATGTCCTTTCAGCCCTAATGGTAGCAGTGCCTTGTGCTGTTGCTAATGGCTAGCTTGCTTCATCCTCCTCTACCTGACTTCTCCAATCTTTCATTCTCCATGGAAGCACTGCCCTGTATTAAATTTCTTTTGTATGTACCCAGAGTGGTGTTTGTTTTCCTGACTGGTCCTTAATTGATACCCACAACTACCTACCTCACAAGTGGATCTCAAAAAAAAATTTTTTAAAGGCAAATTGCAGCATTATAATCACACTTATGTAAGTCTCACAAATACACAAAAACAATATACTGGTTAAGGATACAAACATGCTAAATTTATAAAGAAAAACTGTGGGAAAATGTCAGCAGTGGAAGTGTAATCTCACTAAATGACCCATTAAAAAAAAAAAAAGAAGACCAGACAGGGCAACAGGATAACAAAACCAAAACCCACTGATAACATCTACATCAAAACAAAACAGGTATGAGGTAACCATCTGAAGAGCCATGTTCAATATATCTCAGAATCTACTACCTGAGACATGGAAGAGAGTATTTAACCACTGGTTACCGTCTCCCAGAGTTGCCTCAGAAGATATTAATGCCTTGTTAATACCATAACGCTTTCAGGTCAGCATGTGCACCGGAGCAGCTGAGGAGGCCCCTGTGATGCTCCACAGGGCAGTGGCAGAGAAGCCAAGGGCAGAGCACCAGAGACAACCAGTGCAGCAGAGCCAAGGGCTGTCAGAAACGGTCAGAGAAAAAGGGTGGAAATAGGTACTGTGAACCAGAGTCTGAGACACATCCAGCGCAAACTCTGAAAACTGACAACAGAAAGTATGTTTTCTTTTCAAGTGCACGTGGAACATTCAGGAAAATTGGCCACAGTTTCTTAGGACACAAAGAAAACCTCAATAAATTCCCAAGGATAGAAATAGTGCAGAAAGCATTCCCTGACTCCAATGGAATAAAACTAGGTTAATTTTAAATCATAATAGTTTTAAGAAATGTACTCACACACATACTATTAAACAACTCCTAGGTCAAGAGGGAAATACAAAACAAAATTACAGAATTTCTTAAAAGTAGCAAAAATGAAAATATTACACATCAGAAGCTGTGATAAGGTACTAATGAGAGGAAAATTATATATATATATATATATATGTATGACATAAGTAAATATGCACATACGTATACAAATGTGTGTGTATACTAAGTGCCAACTCCAAAAACTAGAATAAAGAATAAAGTAAACCAAAATAAAGCCAAAGGAAGGAACTAATAAGACAAAAGCAGAATTTAATGAGTTAAAAAACAGAAAAATACTAGAATTAGATCAATACAAAAGCTGTTTCTTTTAATAAAATAAATGAAATAGACAAACCATAAGCCAACTGATTAAAGGGAATAAAAGGACAAGATAGGGAAATAATGAAGGAGAAATAACCTCAATCAGGGGCTTAACAAATCATAAGAAACAACTTTGCAGAGGGTGATCGACCATTAGTCCCACCTTATCCAGGCCAGTTTATGCCTGTTGTCCCAGCATCCCATCCAGTTCTCACATGCTCCAGCTCTCAACTGGAAAATTATTTTTAATGTTACCCTAATTTTGCACAAGTCTGTATATAAATTTGGAAACAAATTAAAATGAATAATTTTGTAGGAAAATGTAGAAGCAAAATTAACCACAGCAGAGACAGAAAGTCTAAACAGGACAATTACCATAGAAGATAAAAAGAAAATAGTTTTATGGATTCCCGACAAAATAAGCACCAGGACCAGGAAGTTTCAGGGAAATTCTACCAAACTTTTTACAAATCAAATAATACTAATATTACTTAAACTACTCCAGAGCACAGCAAACAAAAAACCTTCCAAATTCAGTTTGCAAACAGAGTAGATTGACACCAAAATTTGAAATAGATTACACCAAAAAGAAAACTATACAACTATTCTCACTTATGAACATCAATACAAAGATCTTAAACTATTAGCAAATAGAATTCAATGGCACAATGAAAAATAATATATACTAAGTGCCCCCCCCAGGAATGTAACATTTGTTAAATATTAGAAAGGCTTTAAAATTAATTCAGCATACTAATAAAAATAAGGAGAAAGATTATATTTTTACCTCCATAGATGCAGAAGTGGTATTTGATAAAATTCAGAAGCCATCCTATATAAAAAACTAGATAATAAAAGAATTAATGGATACCTTCTTAATAACTCAACCCAATAGCCAGTATAGTACCCTACATACTGGAAAACTTCTAGACTTTCCCTCTAGTCAGGAGCAAGAATGCCCAGTGTCTCCTCAACTCTTAAGCATTGTTATCATATTGTATCAGCCAACGCTATTAATAAAGAGAAAACAGAGATACATGAAAGGAAAGAGGTAGAACTAGCTCTACTTATAGATGAGATAATTTTATATATATATATATATATATATATATATATATATATATGGGAAATGCAAAGAATCATGAAAAAACTGCTAAAAACCACAAGAGTTTAATAAAATAGCAGATTATAAAATCAATGTGTCAAAATCATAGCTCTCATCGTATAAACAAAAACTAGCTAGAAAACATAACGAAAGAAAAGGTCTCATTTACAATAGGAAAAATAAGATAATGTCACAAACCTAGGCACAAACTTAACAAGGAATATTCAAAAGCTGAGTGAGAAAAACTATAAGGCAGTCCTGAAGGACAAAAAAAATAAGCAGATTCGAAGGAAAGATAGCCAGAAAATCCCTGAAAAATAAAAACAATGAGAGAAGGGAATAGTCTTACCATATATTATAGCATATTATAAGTCCTCTATTATTAAATCAGTGTGGTATTAGTGCCTGAATAGACAGAACAGACCAATGGAACAGAATAGAAAGTGCAGAAATGGACCCAAAAGCAAATAGAAATTTGGAATATGATAAAAGT
Organism: Aethalodelphis obliquidens; assembly: GCF_003676395.1. NCBI lineage: Eukaryota > Metazoa > Chordata > Mammalia > Artiodactyla > Delphinidae > Aethalodelphis > Aethalodelphis obliquidens. The sequence goes on along the minus strand of NW_020837949.1, from coordinate 44,629,728 downwards.
GACATCTCAAAATACAGAGTGAAGGGAAGGAGTGGACTTTTAAATAAGTGAAATAACTAGATAATCATATGGAAAAAGATGAAATTGAATCTGTTTCTTTTAGGATATACCAGTTTCTAAATGAATCGGATGCTTAAATGTCAGAAAATGAAACCATAAAAATAGTAGAAAACATGGTCAAATTCCCCTGAAATGTGGCAGTGGAGGAATCTTTTCTATGAAATAAATTCCAGACGCGATAGGGAAAAATGATATATTTGACTATATAACTTTTAAAAAATTTCTGCATAGCAAAATATGAAGGAAATTTTAAAATAAATAGCAAGCTTGGGAAAAGTATGTGTAGCTTCTATCATAGACAAAGAAATAACTCTAACATATAAGAGCTATTGAGAAAAGGAACAGATATATGAATGTTGTTCACAGAAAAGAAACGCAGTTGGCTCTTAACCATATGAAAGAATCTTCAACCTCACTTAAACGAAAGAAATTAGAAATATATTGAGATACCATTTTGGCAATATCTGTTAAGTTTGACAACTATTCTGTTATTGGCTATTAGAAAACAGACAGTCTCTTAACACTACCAGTGTGAATATAAAAGTGCACAATGACATATGTTTTCTCCCTTTAATTTAATTATGCCACTTCTAGGAACCTCTTCCCAAATATGATGTAGGAATATTTATATCACTCCAAGAAAGTTCCCTTGTGCCTATTTTTAGTTAACTATCTAGCACAAGCAACTACTCTTCTGATTTCTTTCACATTAAATTATATTTTTCTGTTCTTGAATTTCATGTAAATATAATCATGCAATAATTATCTGGATTTTTTTTCACTCAACAAAATGTTTTGAGATTCATTTACATTGTTGGTGTTATAGTTGTTTATTCCTTTTCATTGTAGTATATAGCATTCCACTGTGTAAGGATGCCACAATTTTTTTCATCCATTTTCCTGTTGATGGACATTTGGGTTGTTTCTAGTTTGAAATTTTTTCTTCTGCTTGAAAATTCTTGTTTTAGTTTTGCCTTTAAGGTAAATATTTAGAAATGGAATTCTACAGTCAAAGGATAGATGAGTATTTAACTTAATAAGAAACTAACAAATATTCTTCAAGATGGATGTTTTATTTTCTACTCCCACCAATAGTATATGAGCATTCCATTGGCCCCCGCTCATTGCCATCTCTGTCATTCATCTTTTTTTAAATTTTAGCTATTCTAATATGTGTAGTGATATTTCATTGTTGAGTATGTACATTTTTATATACTCATTAGCCATTTGCCTACCTTTTTGGGTAAAGGTTCTACTCAAGTCCTTTGCCCAATTTATTGAGTTATTTGTCATTTTATTGATTTATAGAAGATCTTTTTATTATCTGGATATGAGTCCTTTGTCATAGGTAAATCTTGTGAATATATTTTCCAAGTTAGTGGTCTGCCTGTTCATTTTCTTGATGTTATTTTTTTATATATAAATTTATTTATTTTGGGCTGCATTGGGTCTTTCTTGCTGTGTGCAGGCTTTCTCTAGTTGCGGCGAGCGGGGGCTACTCTTTGTTGCAGTGCGCAGTCTTCTCACTGAAGTGGCTTCTCTTGTTGCGGAGCATGGGCTCTAGGCATGTGGGCTTCAGTAGTTGTGGCACATGGGCTCAGTAGTTGTGGCTCACAGGCTCCAGAGCACAGGCTCAGTAGTTGTGGCGCATGGGCTTAGTTGCTCTGCAGCATGTGGGATCTTCCCGGACCAGGCATTGAACCTGTGTCCCCTGCATTGGCAGGCTGATTCTTAAGCACTGTGCCACCAGGGAAGTCCCATCTTGATGTTATCTTTTGATGAGCAGAAGATTTACTTTGGATGAAGTATGGTTTATCAAATACCGATTTTATGGCTAATACTTTTTGGATCTTTTCTAGAAAATATTTCTCTGCCTCAAGTTTATGGAAGGAACTATTTTGCTTTCTTCTAGGATCTTTATTGATTAAGCATTTTTTGTTTAGGTCTATGATACATCATAAATTAATGCTTTTGTGTGGTGTGAGGTAGAGATCAAAGTTTGCTTTTTTTCTGTGTAAATAGCCAGTTGTTCCAGCATTATTTGCTGAAAAGACTTCTTTCCCGATTGAATTGCTTTGGCAGCTTTGTCAAAAATCAACCAGTGATATAAGTGTAGGTCTCTCTGGTCTGTTTCATTGATCAGTTTATCTGTCTCTACTATCTCTATACCAGTGGTCCTCAACCAAGGTGATTTTGCCCCACCCCTGAGGGGGTGTATTTGGCAATGGTTGGAGACATGTTTTGTTTGTTACAACTCCTAGAGGGGGCTGCTATTGGCATCTAGCGAATAGTTACCAGGGGTACTGCTTAACACTCTACAGTGTACAGGACAACCTTCACAACAAAGAATCATCTAGCTCAAAATATCAGTAGTGCGAAGGTGTGAAACCCCACTTTACGTCAATATAACTCTGCCTTGATTATGGTAGCTTTATAGTAAGTCTTGAAATCAGGTAGTGTAAGTCCTCCAACTTTGTTCTTCTTTTTCAAAATTGCTTTTGCTATTCAAATTTTGAAATTTTGAATGAGACTTGCCTTCAGGTAAATCTTTAAATAAATAGTGAAAATGGACTTCTTAACAATACTTTCATCCAATCCATGAACATGCTAGAACCATCCACTTATTTAGGACTTCCTTAATTTCTCTCAGCAATGTTTTGCAGATTTCAGGGTAGAAGTCTCGCACATATTTTGTTAAATTTACCTCAAATTATTTCACATTATTTGATTCTATGTAAATGGTATTTTTAATTTTATTTCCCAAATGTGCATTCCTATTACAGAAATATAACTCAGTTGTACTGGCCTTGTACCCTGTACCTTCTTTTGAACCATGAATGGATTTTTTTTTTTTTTTTTTTTTTTTTTTTTTTTTTTCTGTGGGCGTGCCTCTTACTGTTGTGGCCTTTCCCGTTGCGGAGCACAGACTCCGGACGCGCAGGCTCAGCGGCCATGGCTCACGGGCCCAGCCACTATGCGGCATGTGGGATCCTCCCAGACTCGGGCACGAACCCGTGTCCCCTGCATCGGCAGGCGGACTCTCAACCACTGCGCCACCAGGGAAGCCCTCCTTGATTCTTACTTCTTGATTAACGGAAAATTTTGAAGTATGTCTTAACTATCAACTGCTTGAGGAGTTTCCAAACATTCTATTCTTTTATGTCTAATTTTATGCCACTGAGGCCAGAAAATATACTCTGTATTATTTCAGTCCTTAAAAATTGAGTGTGTGTGTGTGTGTGTGTGTGTGTGTGTGTGGTCCAGCATATGGTCTATATTGATAACTTTCCATATGCCCTTGAAAACGTTGTGCTGTTGAGTTGAATGTTCTACAATATCAGTTAATTCAATTTGGTTGATACTGTTATTCAAATCTTCTATATTACTACTGATTGTTTTTCTACATGTACTATCAATTACGGAGAGGAATGTTAAAATCTTTAACTACAATGGTGAACTTCTCTATTTCTTCCTTCAGTTCTGTCAGTTATTGTTTTATTAAACTCTGTTATTATGTACCTATACACTAATGATTTATGCATTCTTGATTAATTGACCCTTTTGTTATTATGAAATGTCCCTCTTTATCTCTGGTAATGTTTCTTATCCTGAAGTCTACTTTGTCTGATATTAATATTGTAACTTGAGCCTTCTTAAACTATTTGCCTGATATATTTTTCCCATTTTCTTGCTTTTATCCTATTTGTGTCTTTATACTTAAAGTGTGTATCTTATAAAGAGTATACAGTTTGGCTTTTCTTTCTTATGCAATTGGACCATCTCTGTCTTTTAATTTTAATATTCATTCCATCACATTTACTGTAATCACAGATATTGTTTGTTTTACTTCTACAATCTTAATATTTTCTATGCCATATGTTCTTTGCTCCATTTTCCCTCAATTCCTGTCTTCTTTTGAATTAATCAAGTATTTCTTAGGATTCCATCTCATCACCACTCGATTTATTAGACATACTAATGTGTTTTCTTTTTTAAGTTGTTGCTCTATGTATGGCTTATGGTATGCAACTTTAACATATTACAGTCTAGCTTCAAGTGATATTATGTCACTTTACATATAACTTAAGAACCTTTCAACAGTTTTCTTCCCTTTACCTCCCTTCCAACTTTTGTTGTCTTATATTGTCTATAATCTCTGCAATAAATTGTTAATATTTTTTTTGTTTTCAGCATCCAATTATCATTTAAAAATTAAGAAATGAGAAAAATAAAAGTATTTTATGTGTATTCACAGTTACCATTTCCACAGATCATATTTTCTTGCTTCTTTGCGTGTCTCAGAATGTTTTATTGTATGCAGACATGGGCAAAAGAATGGTAGAGACTGAGGTGAATAATATTTACCCACAGAAAAGGGCACTTTGATTCTTCTGCCAGGCACTAGCATGAGAGACTGAATAAGTCTAATCTGAAGTTAAGCCGGGTTGGGGTTTTGTTATAGCTTTCATTAGATTCACTTCACCACTGGCTCCAAATATTTTCAGGGTGGGATAAGGACTTCCCCTTCAGCAGGGCTTGGACTCCATATATTAGGGATTTCAAGATCTCTTTAAGATTCACTCTCCAGCAGCTGTTTTCAGCACCATAGGGTATCTTTCTCTGCTTGACAGCCCTGCTTTCAGTTTTTTGATCATTGAGGTGTTCCCTTTGCTCTTTAGTCCCTCTTCTGTGCATTTCTGGGAGATCTTTCTCCATCCTTTTGCCCAGATTCTAGCCTTTGACCATCTCTAAAGTGTACTTAGTGATGGCCCAGAGTGCCTTGGAGTGATTTCCCTTGGCTTTCTTCTCTAATCCTTGCATTCAATGGGTTCCCACCCTGCATTCAGTGAAGACCTGAATGCCTCAAGGGGATTCTCCTTTAGTTCTCCTGCCCTGCGCGCAGTTTTCAGTGAAATGCACCACTACGCTTAACTCGGAGAAGGCATTAAGAGTCTCGAGGAGGATATCTCTGCTTTCCTTCAGCCCTCCTGCTTTGCCCCAGCCTCAGCATACTACCTAACTTCTTGCACTCAACAAAACCCTTAGGAAAGTAATAGCAAGTAGGTGTAGATTCACTCTGGCCAGGGTTCTTGAGGATTTTAATCCATATTCCAGCTCATACCCAGACATTAAGATTATTTTTTATCTTTATCTACAATGAATTCTTTTTCTTCCTTTACCTCACCAGCTATAAAGGCAGCCATAAGCCTATTTTATCCTGGAAAAAATAGTCACTCTCTCTGACTTTTAGCTCATTTAGCTTTCTATGAATCCCCAACTCTCTGATTGGATTTTTTTTAAAAAACTGTGATTTTTGTGGTTTATCTTGCTTGTATAAGATATCTTGCTTATCTTGCTTAAGATCTTGTGAGGATCTTCCAATTTTCTGTATTCTAACTGGTAGCAGAAGTCTCTATATTCTAACTGGTAGCAGAAGTCTCTCCCCAGATTTGATTTTAATGAACATAGTTTTGAATGGTCATGGAGCTACTACCTCTTACTAGTTGTTCTCATACATGATTTTCCAAGTTCTACTGACCCTCCGAATACAGATTTTGTCTAAGTTGATCCAGGAGGTTCTTATCTGACAAAATTAAATTTGATTTTATCATTTTGGGGGTTGGGAGAATTTAAAAAATGAAGCAAAGGACAATGGAAGAGGATAAGTATTTCTTAGGCGACAGCTCTGAGCCAAGGCACTGCATCAGATACTTTTATGGTATTATCGCTCTTAATACTTATCCGAACTGTATAAGACAAGTATTACTATCACCATTTATAGGTGGGAAAATGAGGTCTCAGAGATTAAATTGTCTGTGATCACCCAGAGTGTAACTAGACATGATACAGATTTAACCCCAGTTCTCTATGATTTCAAACCTTGTGCTTTCTTTTCCAGTATATTATATGCTTGAGACAAGAATGTTGGAGAACAGGGAGGAAATCATTTAGGCAGTGGTGGATGACCAGGTTGGAGAGGTAAGAAAAGATCAAATCAAGTGAGCCTTGATTCTAGGTATAGATGTTTAAAATTGACCTTAAAGGCAATTGGTATCATTTCAACTTCCTGGATTGTGATGGGAATGTAAGAAAAACGCTCTGGAAGCACTGGCAGAGACAAGGGCTGGTAGACTTAGCCTCCCCATAGTGTGTACCACCAATCCAAACACAAATGAATATACAGTCTAGTAATAACCATGTGCTTGCTTTGCAAATGCAGCTTTGAGGCAGACCCTCTAACCTCCCCTTCCAACCAGAGTGCACCCCTGGGCTGCTCCTATGTAGGCATTCTAGAGCTGGCACTTCCAGGCCAGGGTGTACTAGACAGGAGGAGAAGCCAAAATTCTGCATGGAGGCCCTGCCAGAAACTGGGGAGCTGACCTTCTCACTGGCAAATGGCAAGAGAGTTTCCCTCCGGGCTTTATGCGTGTAGTAATATGAGGCATGTAATTTCCTTGAAATCGAGTGCAGAAGTTACAGCCGCTGTTTTAAACACATGCTGAGTTTAAAATTTGCTTTCACATATTCCTAAATTGTGTGTCATTTTTCATGCAGTTGAAACCAAAGAGGCAAAGTCCTAAAACTTTATAAGATTTTTTTCCATAGCATAAAAACCTTAGTCAACACTTTTTATGCTCATAGAAAGTTAATGAACTTACTTAATATTTTCGTAGCATGATTCAAATGTGACAACCCCTCATTTAACTACTTCTCTCTGAGCAACAAAAGCTTTAAACTGCATTGCATATATCTTAAAATTCTGTGTGCCTTTTGGGAAAATATATGTGCTTGCTCCCTCTGTGTTTAGAAGCCCCCATAAACAATGTGTCGTGTCTGCCACTATTACCATCTGGTAGCTCACATCAATTCCCTCGCTGGTTTCCTCCAACAAGGCAGCCTTATATGAACGCTTACAGTAACATTTGATAGGCTTTGGTGACGCCGTGGGGGTTAGGCTCAGTTCCCTTATTGTGTTGCCTCTGGTGGAGATCTCTCAGAATCCAGGCAAGTCTCAGATTTGGAAAATTCTAATAGCTTAGCTAGAAGGCAGCATGCATGGGAAAGGGCAATGAATTCATTCTCCACAGGTGTATTCAAACTCGCATGCTGGAGAGGTAACCAGTGACCAGAGAACATTTGGGTGCCCTTAATGACTTAGAGCTGCATTAGTCAGCATATTTTCAGCATGTTTCTCATCTTTAGTACTTACTTAATAGGGCAGCAGAGAAGCCATGATAGAATTAATATTCAAGCAAAGCTTTGGATTAGTAACCGAGGAAAAGCCACATGGCTCCCTTGCTATTCTGCTGAGAGGTGATCACCATTTTATACAGTAGCCAGATGTCCAGCTTTGAGAGCATGTTACTCAAAAAGAATAAAGTCAGCTTGGCTTCCATGAGGGAGCAAAGGATGGGTCGGATCTGTCTGCTTCACTGATGCAAGAGAATAGAAGAGCACGAAGCCTGGGAAGACCACCAATGCAGAGACAACTGGGAAAGTGTCACATGCATCACAGAGCAAGATAAAGGGAAGAACATTGACTCTGGAGAAGATAGATTGTGGGTTCAAACCACTCCCTTGCTCTTTAGCAGCTATTCAACATTGACAAGTGACCTAGGTTTCTGAAAATCAAGTTTTAAACCTGTAACACAAAATAACATATACCTGATGGGTTATGATGAGAATTCACCAGAACGTACTTAGACTGAAGTGGGAACTTAACAAAAGGTAGTTAGGTCAGGGTGACTATGGCTGTTTGGGTCAGAATGGTGCTCAAGGTCAGTCAGTGTGATTGGGACTCTCTGGGTCAAAAATGCACTTGAGGCCAGTGGGACTATGGCCCCTTTGGTGAGAATGACGCTCAAAGACCTCATGGCTCTAGATCTCTACTGGATAAGACAAACCATTATAGGCCAGGACCTGGAAACTAGATAGAAATGCATGTAGGTGGGGCAAGCTTTGGAATTGAATCAGCTGTAGGAAATGAGAGAAAATCAAGGTAGAGATGAAGGTGATATAAAAGGTGAGGTATGTGTGGAAAACAAGGATGTATCACAGATCAAATGTCCAGTCAAGCGCCGTAGGAAAGCTGCAATGTCAGGTCCTGACAGGCGAGTGGCTCATCCCCTGAGACATTCAGGCGGGTCAGCTGACATCACAAAGTAGAGACACCCATGCCGTTTAAAGCCAAGTCACCCACATTCCTGGGTAGATGTTATCATTGAGACCAAAATATCAGGAATAATCCAAAGTTTCATTTAAAATTTGACAGTTCTCGAAATGATATAACACTGTCCCTCCAGAAAGATTGTAATGTTTTGTTCTTTTTCAGAAGGGTAGGTAAATAGTTGCTGCAATCTTCCAACTTTCAAAATGTGACTGTCCTTGGCCATCTGCCCGTGGCATATTCCATGCAAAGGACTTTGACACTGTATTTTATTCACTATTGTATCTGCTGTACTTAACACGTGTCAAAAGGAAGTCTCAAAGGAAATTTGAAAATACCTAGAATTAAATGAAAATGAAAATATAACACATCAAAATATGTGGAATGCAGCTAAAGCAGTTCTGAGAGGGGAACTTATGTCATTAATGCTTACCTTAGAAATGAAGAAAGTTCTCAAATGAATAACCGAATTTCCTACCTCAAGAAACTAATAAAAGAAGGACAAAATAAATCCAAAGCAAGCAGAAGAAAGGAAATAATACAGATAAGAGCAGAAATCAAGGAAACTGAAAAGAGGAAAACTGTAGAGCAAAATCAATGAAACAAAAAGCTGGTTGTTTGGGAAAAAAATCAGTAAAATTGATAAACCACTAGCAAGACTTACAAAAATAGAGAGAAGATACAAATCACCAATATCAAGAATGAAGTAAGAGATATTACTATGTATCCTGCAGCCACTTAAAAGATAATAAGGAAACAACTTTATGCTCATAACTCAATAACTTAGAAGAAATGGACCAATCCTTGAAAACCAGCAACTACCAAAATTTAACCCACAGGAAATAAGTCATCTGTGTAGACCTAGAACCAGTAAAGAAATTGAATGTGTAATTTGAAAGCTCTCAAAAGAAATGTCTATGCCCAGATGGTTTCAATGGAGAATCTCTATTAAATAAGACTCATGAAATTTAAAAATTTTCTTCTGTAAAACCCATGTGAAGAAGATGAAAAGGTAAGTTACATACTATGAGAATATCTTTTCAAACCACATATCCAACAAAAGACGAATATCTAGGATATATAAATAACTCTCAAAACTTAACAGTAAAAATTGGACAATCTAATTAGACAATGAGCAAAAGACATGGAGAGGCGCTTCACTGAAGAGGATATAACGATAGCAAACTAAGTACATGAAAAATGTTCAACATCATTAGCCTTCAGCGAAATGCAAACTAAGACTTCAGTGAGATATCACTGCAAACCTGTTAGGACAGCTAAAATAAAAAATAGTGACAACATCAAATGCTGGTGAGGATGCAGAGAAACTAGGTCACTCACACGTTGCTAGCAGGAATGTAAGCTGATATAACCACTCTAGAAACTAGGTTGGTAATTTTTTATAAAATTAAACAACCCACTGCCTCGTTCCCGTGTATGTGTTCTCTTAGTTGTCACCATATTGAAACCTGTTTTGAGAGGTGATTGGAATAAAAGGTGTTGCATATTAAAAAATTAGACATTCAAATGCCATACAGAACAGCAATTGTACCCCTTGGCATTTATCCCAGAGAAATGAAAACTTATGCTCACACAAAAGCCTGTACATAAATGTACATAGCAGCTTTATTTGTAATAAATGACAACTGAAAGTAGCCCAAATATCTTTCAACAGGTGAATGGTTAGGCGAGCTGGGGTATATCCGTACCATAGAAAACTTCTTGGCAAGAAAAAAGAACATACAGGCAACAATCTCCAGAGAATTATGCTGAGTGGAAAAAGCCAATACCAAAGGTTACATGCTGTATGACCCCATTCACATAACATTCTGGAAATGACAAAATTATAGAAATGGAGAATAGATTAGTGACTGCCACACGGCCAGAGGTTATGATGGGGCAAAGAATACAGGAGTGGGAGGTGGGGAGGTGGCTGTGATTAAAAAAGAACAACATGGGGCTTCCCTGGGGGTGCAGTGGTTGAGAGTTCCCCTGCCGATGCAGGGGACGCGGGTTCATGCCCTGGTCTGGGAAGATCCCACATGCCACTGAGCGGCTGGGCCCATGAGCCATGGCCGCTGAGTTTGTGCGTCTGGAGCCTGTGCTCCGCAACAGGAGAGGCCACAACAGTGAGAGGCCCGCGTACCGAAAAAAAAAAAAAAAAGAACAACATGGGGGCTTCTCTGGTGGCACAGTGCTTAAGAATCCAACCGCCAATGCAGGGGACACAGGTTCAAGCCCTGGTCCAGGAAGATCTCACATGCCACGGAGCAACTAAGCTCGTGCACCACAACTACTGAGCCCACATGCCACAACTACTGAAGCCTGCGAGCCTAGAGCCCATGCTCTGCAACAAGAGAAGCCACCGCAATGAGAAGCCCGTGCACCACAACGAAGAGTAGCCCCTGCTTGCTGCAACTAGAGAAAACCTGCGCACAGCAACAAAGACCCAACACAGCCATAAATAAATAAATAAACAAATAAATAAATAAGAGAACAACATGAGGGATCCTTCTGGTGGTGGAAATGTTCAGTACCTTGACAGTGGTGGTAGATACACTAACCTACACAGGTGATAAAATTGTATGAAACAATACACACACACACAGCAGGAGAAATCAGAATAAGATAGGTGAATTGTATGGATATCAATAACCGGTTGTGATATCGTGCTATAGTCTTAAAAAATGTCACCACTGGGGGAAACTGAGCACAATACAGAAAAGGTTCTATCTCACTATATTATTTCTTATAATTACATGTGAATCTACAATTATCTGAAGTGAATTAATATTACTTCCTATTTCCATAAGCACTTTTTAAGTATTTGACAATTTCTGGAAGGTTAAATGTATTCTATATTTTTATTTCAATTAGATGTGAATAAATGATATCAGAATTTCCTACAGATAAAGTCAAACAGTCCTCTGTTATAAAGAGCTAAAATTGTTTTCAAAGCTTCCCAAAGCAAAACAGAGACACTTATTTACCAGAAGATATTGATCTGAAACCGTAATTCTCCTCTCTGAGTGTTGAAGCAAGTAACCAAAGTGATCCAGCAAGATGTCTGGGATAAGAACCAGCCTACAAATATTCAGTGCTCTCTCTCTCTCTCTCTCTCTCTCTCTCTCTCTTTCTTAATTGAAAAGCTGGAGCCCCATCACCCATCAACACAGAAACTGCCTTAGATTGATTTTGGAAGGCAAATATTTCAAGTGTACATTTTATAGGTTACTGACTGAAATAAATTGTCTGAAAATGTCTATCACTGTGATCATTCTTATTCATAAAGATTGAATATTTGTGATTAAAATGAAAATACGTTCATTTAAAGCTAGTTACCATTAGGCATCCATCAGGAATGAAGCCGGAAGCCAATTCAGCCACTCATCAGAGGGCTCTTGGACCTACAAATCATGTCACGTACACAATGGCTCCTTGCTCTTACACTGGGAACACTGTAGGCCAAGGGTCCATGACTTCAACTCTGCACATATGTGGCTGTTACTTAGAACTCTCTGAGGTATAGGTTTACATTACCATCTGCCATCACAGTTGCTGTTTACATCTGTCTTAAAAGGGGGGTTGGGCATAATCAATTAAAGTGCGCATAGAAAGCCCTGGAAAAAACACCACCACAACAACCTGAACTTCGGAGAAGTACATGTCTATCCAAAGGGGAAATAAAGAATTCATACTCTCTTCTCTCTTTGAAAATGTTCCCTTTGAACTTGGGAAATTGTGACGAAGAGTGTTTTAAAATTCCTAACACTGTTCAGCTTCTCTGAAGGGCCCCAGAAATAATCTCAACATTTTATGCTTTAAAGTTAATTTAATGATACATGAGACGATAAAAATTTTAAACTTTTGCTCTACAAAAGACTCTGCTAAAAGTTTGAAAAGATAAGCTATAGACTGGGAGAAAACATTTGCAAAAATGTATTTCTGGTAAAGAAGGATTAGTATCTAGAATATATAAAGAATTTTCAAAACTCGACAGTAAAAACAAAAAGCAAACAATCTAATTAGAAAACACATCTCACCAAAGAAACATACAGGTGGCAAACAAGCACATGGAAAGACGTTCAACATTGTTACTCAACGGGGGAATGCAAGCAAAACCATAATGAGATAATGCTACACACCTATGAGAATGACTTTAAAAAAATTAAACACCGAATGCTGACAAGTATGTGGAGAAACTGAATAACTCATAAATGGCTGGTGGAGATATGAAACGGTGTAGCCACTCTGGAAGACAGTTTGGCTGTTCCTTATAAAATTAAACTTGCAATTGCCATAGGAGCCAGGAATTTCACTCCTGGGCTTTATTCCAGATAAATGAACACTTATGTTCACACAAAAGCCTGAACATCAATTTTCATAACAGATTTATTTGTAATAGCCAAACACCAGGTACAATCCCGATGTCCTACAACAGATGAATGGTTAAGCTTTGCTGCATACCGTGGAACGGCTACTCAGTGATGAAAAGGAACAAATTATTGATACGTGAAAAAACTTGGATGAATCACCAGGAACAATGCCGAGTTAAAAACAAACAAACAAACAAAAATAAAACTCAAAAAGTTACATACTGTACAGTTCCAGCTACATAACATTTTTGGAATGACAAAACTATAGAAATAGAGAGCAGGCTAGTGGTTGCTGTGGTTAAGGAGTGGGTAAGGGCAGGAAGAGTTGGGTAGGGGGGAGGGCTAACGTGAGGCAGGCTCGCGATGACGGGACTGCTCTGTATCTTGACTGTATCCATATCAGTACACTGGTTGAGATATTTTACTATAGTTTTGCAAGATGGTAACACTGAAGGAATTACTTAAAGGCTACAGGTGATTTCTCTGTATTATTTTTTATAACTGCAAGTGAGTCTACAGTTATACAAAAAAAATAAGGTTTAATTTTAAAAAAGAATTGAGAAGTCTAGGAAGAAAGCATATTCTTTCCACCTAAGTTTGGAGATGAAGATGCTGCTAACCTGTTGGCCAACAAGGCTGCTGGTAAGAGGATAAAACAGGCAGTTTGGAACTGAGAGCCGCTTTTAGGGACTTTGCCTCAGCATGCAGGCGTTTCCCTTCCTAGCCAGGAGCATTACCATTTGGCAGCCTTCATCTCTGTCCTAGAGCTTCCAATAAGGACCAAGACAAGGTGGATCAAACAGGGAAGCCTACTCTCTACTGATACACTACCACGGCATTTGAAGAAATTCTAACCCTTGGGGTCAACCTCAGGATGAGCTTATTATATGAGTTCTTGCTCTATTACTGAGATGCTGGTAAATGTCAAGGAGGCATCGACCAACTCAATACTGGGAACTAACTGGTAGTTGAGGTCAATGAGGAGCTTCTGAGGACCTGCACAGCCTGCATCTTCAGGGAAGAAAGAAAACAACATGCATGGAAAGCGCTCAGACCTCTTCTGGGAGAACCCATTTCTTGGGCAGTATTGGTGGGTAGCCTCCTGATTACCCTCAGGGATCTCAAGTCCTTCCAGCCTATACTGATCCCTACCTGATCTCCCAGACTGACCTCCCTGCTCTTGATGCCCAAACCAGTGACTACAAACGTCTGTTCCTCCAATCAACACAGGACATTTCCTCCAGTGAGCAAACAGGAAACATGGACCCTTCCTCTCCATCTGACAGCATGTCACCTCCCGCACAACTTGTTTAAATACCCTTTGACACTAAGCCTTTCTTGGAGTGCATGTGGATTCCTAATACTAGAACATCTGGTTTAGTTCCTTTGAAGGAGCAAATTTTTCCTGCCCTCCATACCCCACCTATATGGTGAGGGCTGCATTCTTTGTTATGTTTTATTTCTTTCTAAAATGCTCTCACTGGTGAGCAGGACCGTAAAGTGGTTAAGGGCATGGACTCTAACATTCAATGCCCAGTTCCAACCCTGCCCTCACCATTTACTAGCAGTGAGAACTTGGGCCCCAAATGTCACATCAGTGGGATGGGCATGATGACAGCAGCTTATCCTGCAAAGCTGTTATGAGGGTTGAAGATTTGATATGTGTAAAGAGGAGCGCCTGGCATGTGCGAAACCTTATGTAAATGTCAGCGATTGCTACTATTATTCGTCTTCTCATCAGCATACTACTCCAAGAGGCAACAGTGGTGAATGAGAGTACTCTGAATTTAAATTCAAATGGATTTGAGGGTCAGAATTAGCTGTGGCACCTTTGGGGCAAGTCACTTAATCTCTCTGTGCCTAAACTTCCATATTTGCAAAGCCAGGCCAAAAAAATCCTACTGCATAAGGTTGTTATGGGGATTAAAGGACCGATCTTGTTTGTCTGGACTACTCCAGCCTTGCACAGCAGGCCCTCAAAGCACTACTCTGTGCATTGTTTTTGTAATGGACAATTATTACGGTAGGGAGCAGTGGCCGCGAGATGAGTCCTCTTTCCCTCTCCATCCCCCTTGCCCTGGCGCCTGAGAAACAGAGCATCCCCATGGCAACAGCGGCAGCTGGTCCCTTGATAAGAGGAGCTGAAGCCGGGCAGCAGCAGCCACTGCCACTGAGGAGCCGGCCCAGCTTCAGAGAGGAAACACTTCCTCCCCATCACTTGCCTTCTCATCTCAGCACCTGCACTGACTGGTAAGTGCTTCGGATTTTTACTCTGAGAACTTTTATGGTGAGAAAAGCAAGCTTCCAATAAGTTACAGCTCTTTTGTGGTTGCTGGGACAAAGAAGGTTGCAGCTGGTGGTACAGGGGGCGTGGGAGACGGCGATGCTTTCTGGAGTGAGTCTAAGCCGGAATTAGATGCGGAGCTGGGAAAGTCACCACTTGCAAGTCATTTTTTTCCAAGGGAGGTGGACTCCTGAGTTCTGTAAGAACCAGAGTCCCCGCAAATTAAATTGCGAAGTTTCATAATGAACACAGGAATGTCTGCGTATTCGCACAGCAGTGTAGGGAGGCTTATCTTCCAAGGCTGAGGGGAGTGTCCTAATCAAAAAAATCCCCTCTCTGTCCTACTTCGAGGAAGAGTCATTCCTCGAGGAATACTGCAAATTTAGGCCTTCTAAATGAACAAACTTGATTTAAAAATGTGGTACTTTTAACCTGAATTCAGTCCTCAGGTTAAAAAGAGATTTGACAAAAGATGTGAATTTTTACATAAGCAGAGGCTACTTTAACCAGACGCCACCTTGGGCTGTGGACATAACCTTCTAACTTTTTATTCCATCAAGTAAACCCAGGTCTGACTAATTTGGGGAAATTCTTTAGAATACCACGTGACTCGGCTAAGTGTCAGCTGGCTCCTGAGAATCAGTATTAGCATGTCCCCAAGGCCTGGAAATGGGTGATCTGCAGTTGGTTTGTACCTTGGATTGTCCTTATCTCATCATTAGCTTCCGAAAAGGCCAGAGATGGGACAAGGAAATGGTTCCAATGGTTCAATTTAGATGTACATGTTGTAATTCCAAGCAGAGGACTAAAAGAGCCAAGAAAGCAACTGACATTCTTAAAATGGTAGCATGTGCTGGGATCTGGGCTGGGAGCTTGACACACGTGGTACTGTTAATACTCTCAACAACCCTGGAGAAGAGCCACTATCGTGCCCATTTCACAGATGTGGAAACTAAGTTTCCAAGAGGACATATAACTTTCCCAAGTTCACCCAGCTAGAGAGTGGGACAAGCAACCAAGCATTTGTTTCTACCTTATATCACCTCACAGCACCAAATGCTTACAGTCAGTGAGGAATTTTCTATGAATTAAACTACATATGCTAACACCCAACTGAGAAATCTACTCAGTGTTAAGAGAAAGGACAACATGCCCAGAGCAGCTTCTGACCTTAAAGTGAACTGACCAATCTTTTTTAGCTGCAGAAATAGCACTACTATCCTCCTGAAATAGGAACCAGCACTGAGCTAGTGGAGACAGGCTCCCTCAAAGGTGTCCTCGGCTTCAGCAGGCTGCTCTGGCATTTCTGCCCTGCACCCTAGCCAGCTTCCTTCCCTGGCACCCAGCTCCCTGGACCTTTCCTCTCCTGTTCTCAAAAGAGAAAGAGACCTTTATCATTAATAACCCCTGTGTGTTGTGACATCAGTTAATGTATCTCCTCTCTCAGTGGTATTTGTGTTTACAAGTGTCTCTCTGAGAAAAGGAATGTAAGAATTACCAAGAGGAATTAGGAGAGTTTAGCGTCACGATCCTGAAAACCTCCTCAAACCCCTGATATGCCATCACCTGGTCTCTTGTACGTGCTACAACAAAACACCCACATTCTTTCAAACAACAATGAGAAAAGTAATACAGACCCACAGCTCTTTCTTCTCTAACGGAAAAATCTGAAAACCAAAAGTTTTTGTTGTTGTTAGGTTCAACATAAATTCATTTGGTAGCTAAACCTGACGTGAAAGGTATGAATCATTTTGTAGGCTTTCTTTATGTGGTTTAGTGTGAATATTCATATTTTTGCTACAGAAGTAATGCCTGTGATTGTGGAGCTTCCTGAGACTCCTCTAGAGGTGTTACATAATAAAAATATCCTGATTTCCACCATACATGTGGCCCCAGGCTTTTCAGGAGAGGTTGGGAGGGCCAATACTGACAGTCACAGTGGTGGTCCCAGCCGTCACTGTGTGAGTATTCAAATTCAGAGACCACACTGAACCAATAAACAGCAAGAGAATGCTAAAGGATCACAAATCTTTGACTAGAAAATAGTTTATAAAATACCCCCAAAGCGTCTCTTCAGTCCCTAGCCCTTTGGTTGGAATCTGAAGACCCAGGGTACCAGGTGTTTAGGTACGAAAGAAAGAGCTGATTCTTCAGAAATTTCCCAGATTACAGCGAGCTGCTGAGGGAGATGATGAAACATTCCCTGGGCAGCATGACAAAAGCAACACCCATATGCTGTGCTTG
Source organism: Aethalodelphis obliquidens (assembly GCF_003676395.1). NCBI lineage: Eukaryota > Metazoa > Chordata > Mammalia > Artiodactyla > Delphinidae > Aethalodelphis > Aethalodelphis obliquidens. The sequence continues at coordinate 44,612,597 of NW_020837949.1, read as the reverse complement.
GGGTGGAGACTGAATTAAAGAGAGAAATGCATGGGCAGAGTCAGGAATACGAAGTAGAAATACTCCATTTCCTAGTTCAAGAATTAGACTAGCTCCTGACTTACAGTGGCTCAATTATCCTGAGCACCCCTTCTCACTGAGGGTAGAAATGCAGAGGGGGTAGGGAGACGGGGTCATCTTATACTAAGATTCAACAGGCAGATAAAATGACGATCATTAATAAGGTGATGCTAAACTCCAAATACCTCTCTCCTCCGTGTACTCGTTCCTTTCTTTGTGTGAAGGTTTTTTTTTTTTTACAGCCAAGAATACTGTAGTGACATCATCCGTAGCAAAAGTAGCTTCTAATCCCATGGGCAAAATGCATCCCTGCCCAGCATGGAGTATTTTTGTAAAGTAAAAATCCCAAATGTGAAAACCATCTCTCAGCCTCCTAGTAAACAGAGGCTTACCGTCATTTTTTCCCTCACACTGATTTAAAATAGTGATGTGTCCCCCATAGACACTAGGTGCTACCTTGGGGAGGAGGCATGTGTCAGTTTTGTGACTGATCACCAGGTACCCTTACCTTGTCCGTGGACTTCTGACACTTGCACAGCTCGTCTCTCAAGGGCAGCCTCCTTTCTCTCAAGTCCAGTACTGTGAAAGCCAATTTGCTCGGATGGTGGCTGGCTGTCCCATGGGTCAGCATCTAGATGAAAATGAAAGAGTCAATGATTTTTAGAATTGTTCAGTTCGTTAGCTGGTCTTCATTAGCTGGCTATCTAGTAAGGTATAGACAATGTTACATGACTGACATTTACTCAATACCTACAATGTGCAGAGCACATAGCTACTATTTAATCGTCATAGTAACTCTGGGATAGTTATTATTAAGTCTATTTTACAGACAAGAAAACTGAGGCTAAGAATGGGGGCAGAGAGGACAATATGTCCCCGGGTACCAGTCGGTGGGTGCACCAGGAAGATGCTCGCCTGGGCAAATTCTACCACAGCAGCAATAGACTGTAGGCAGAAAGAGCAAAAACGATTATATTGCACTTGGGCTCCATCTATCCTCACTACCTCATGACGATGTAGCCACTTCATCAAAGTCTTACTGCTTTTAGGTAAAGGGCTGAAATTTAACCTAGATCTATTTGACTTGAAAGCTCAGATTCAAATTAAATAAACCAGCTATTGAGCACATAGGAGCAGCCATATAATACAAGTACAAAAAACAGCTTACATTAGGCTGGAGAGAAGGAGAGGGTACTCCTGCCAGAGAGGACCTAGAGCAGAAGGTAAGAGGTCTGAGTTCAAACGATGACTGACTCTAAATATGTAACTAATTGTAGGTCATGTTAAGCTCTCTGAGTCTCAGTCTCTTCTTCTAGAGAAGGAATATTTTAACTAGTTCCTGCATGGGGTGATGTTCAGCACAAAGTCTATGACAGGGCCCATGACCTTCTGCCCAAAGAGATGAAAGACTGAGTAGGTACACAGGCCATATCTGAATGACTCTGCCTCCAGACCCCAACACTGAGCCCACTCGTCCTGAATGATGGTCCCATAGCTTTCCTCTTCACGCAAGCAGGTAGCGGCCGGCCACCCAAGTTAACAGCATACTTCCTATGGTCCCAGGGAGTTGGCAGTCTCTATACAAACACTAAAAGCAATGGTCTGAATTGATTTCTGCTGAAGTCACTCAGTGAAGTCAGTCTGCTCAGAATGACACTAAAAGCTGGCTCAAGTAATCCGTTAATGTCTCCATCTGCTACACAATGATCTCAGCTTGGAGGAGGAGAGGCCCTCTAGCCTTCCCAGAGAACATTGGCTTATTCCTCAGAAGACAACTGAGTTGAACTAATTCTGTGAGCTTGAAATGTTAACACAATTGGTCTGTGTGTTCCTCTGCATGCCAGTATCCAAGAATCTCAAGAAAACACGACCAGTTGGGTCATTTTAATCTTACTGCTCTCCAACCATTCTTGCTATGGTAGGACACGAGTAATAAATTATCTAAAAGAAACAGAATATAGGCAGACTCTAATGAAGATTTCCTATAAATCTCAACTAATGCATTTCTCATTCAGACCTGACACATGTCCATTCTGAATTTCTACTCCTTCTGGACCATGGCTACAACTAATAGCTCTGAAAAATTCAATGGATTTGCGGTTTAGGAAAAATGGGCTATGAGGGGAGGAGGAAGAGGAAACAGATTTGCTATAACGTCAGAAATCTCTAGGGAGAAAATAATAAAGATCCATTTCAAGACCTAGATTTTTTCCTACCACGTCTCTACGACTGTTGTAATGTGGATAGGGAAGAAGTCTCCTTACTTCATAGTTATAAGCATGTAATGGTAGAAAACCAGAAGCCTGTTTCAATTTCGATTCAAAGGAGCCACTGTTTTAAGAGTCTTGGGTCTCTAGTGGGAGTCTTCAGAAATGGAGATGGATCCAAGCTTGGCTATTTAATAGATGTGTGACTAAATAACTTAATTAGATGTTCTGATCCTCAGTTTCCTCACCTGTGAAACAGGCATAATCTAACTTTGCAGAACTCAACAGAAAAAAATACAGGCAAGGTTTAATCAAGATTTTCTGTAACTCCCAGCTAACTCTTTTCTAATTCAGACTTTACAAGTGTTCATTCTTGAAACTCCCACAGTGCTTCTGAAAGACAGCAAATATTGAACATTTGATACGTGACAATTACTGATAATCTGTGTGTGTGTGTGTGTGTGTGTGTGTGTGTGTGTGATTCATTTATTTTGGCTTAAATCTTAAGTTTGGAGCTTCTAGTAGCTAAGTAGAAGAAGCAGAGTTTAAAAATAGGATTGAATGGAGAACATAGTAGTAAGTGCTCAGTAGATATTTAACAAGTGAGTGAATAAACAAAAGAGGTACTAATGGACTTGTTTCTATACTTTGGTGGTGCTGGAGAAGGAATCCACACACGGGCCCTCCTTTGATGATGTCCACTGAGCAAATGCAGCCGCTGGAGCTCTCAGAAGACAGACTGGACAAGCTTGACCCTCGTTGCGACCACTTAGGTAAATGCTCCAGTGCGAATGTCAAGGGTGAAAGTCAGAAAGGGGGCATCCCTGCCATTCAGTTTGCAAGCAAGTCAGAGGGAGGCCCCCTGAAACCTGATAGTTTGTGACTTTTGATGACAGCCAACACCAGATGGATGGGCAAATAGCCGTGGGTCTGTGGGGTCTGCCACGTAAATATTAGCTGAAGCACTGTAGAGAAGTTCATTAGAATTAAAAAAAGAGGGGAAAGGCATTGTCCTCTTTTTTGGGTCTGACAGAGTCCCAGGCAGAGCATTTTTGAGGCAATAAATGGAATGTGACACTATAGCTTGTTTCCAGTCCTTCCCGGCACACTTACACCCCACGTGCAGTGCCAATAAAATATTTCAAATATCTCTCTTTGCCTATCAAGACAGAATTTTAAATAGCCTTTTTCTGCTTTATTGTCAATCTGTTTCCTTTCCAGAACTGACTTTTTGCATAACATTTGTAATGAAAATACCAGAAACATTTCTGCCTCTACCCATTGCTAAAAATGAGACACTCAGACTTTTGATGGGTGGGCCTTTTGCATATTCATAGCCTTTGTTTATGCCTCGCTTGGTTATGACTCCCCTTGCCTCTCCCCTCTCCCCATTTACCATCAAGATATTTTATATTCAGGATTTCTCCAAACATGGGAGAAAAGGCAATTGAAGTAAAAGTCAAAATTGAAGGAAATGTCTTGCTCTTTGTACGGTGCCCTGAATCGCTTCTTGGGGTTGAACGGTGACGCATGGCTGGTCTATAGCCAGCCTGTACTTCCAGAGACCCCACAGCTGGGCAGCACTCATTCTGAGCCACTTTAATTCATTCAACAAATGTCTATGGTTTGGATAATATGGGGGGAAATGAACTGTGCTCTGTGGTAATACATTTTTAAAATTACATTTTCCGCCCGGCATTAAGATACATAGACTCAAGAGCCTGGGTTTAATCCTGTTGCCATAACCTGACAGCAGTGGAATCTTCAGCCTTTTAGCTGGCCTTCTAAACCTCAGTCCCCTCATCTGCAAGTTAGGGATAACTGTACCTTTCCTCGTGGGCGTGGTGTGAGAACTGAATGAGATAATATATTCAGGATGGCGTGAATATTTAACGTCTGGTAGAACATAGGCATTGACGAATCAGAAAAGGTGTTGGTCCATCCCACACACTAAAATGAGGTGAAGTTACCTAGCACATAAGTAGTATTCAATAAAGTCCCCTTCTTATCTCCTTTTTTTGCATGCATGTAAACATAAAATCATATAGTCCAATGCCTTACACATAGTACAATTTCAATCAATGCTTATTAAATTGAAATGATTGGATGAAATTATTAAAATCTCCCAGATAAAAGGAAATATTTATTACTATTAAATATGGCTGAAGAATGATGCTGTTTGATTTTTTGGTTATGTACTATGATCTTCTGATGAGGCAGACATAATGATAGTTACTAAATAGTTCTGATAGTTGGTTCCTCACATGTATTGGGTTTTCTAAAACAAAGGGTCATCCAGATATAACGTCCAATAGACCATAAGCAACTTGGAAGCAAGGTCCATTTCTTACTTTTCTTTTTAGTCCTAGCTCAATGCTGGCATATACAGTAGAGGTTTAATCAATGTTTGTTGAATAAATAAATGAATGAATGACACAGGTTATGTCTAGACCCACAAAAGAAGTGAAAAGGTCTGGCACATTTAATCCACAATATTTTAAAAAAAGTGACCTGAATATTTTCATAAACAAAAGAAAGAGAAAGAGAGGAAAAACAAAAGGGAGGAAGGAAAAAAGGAAGGAAGGAAGGAATGGAGGGAGGGAGGGAGGGATTAAAAAAATCCAATTACTCTCTGAATTTCCCCAACATCATTCATAGTTGTAAATCTAGCTGGACAGTATCCAGGCCATAGTGAGTTTCCAGAGAGACAAATAGCTTCCCTGCCTTGCACCTTCTTTGAATCCTAACGGGATAGCTCCTTATCCATAATCTGTTTGAGTTCATTCATTCAAGCATACATTCAACAAATATTTATTCATTGTTGCTAAGGAGATAAAATACAAGACACCTGTCATAAAAGAGGGCCAAGAAGATATGCATAAGTAATCATTAGATCACCCTTTAAAGGTGTTAACATGAGTAAAAATGCTGTGGATACTTAGAAAATGAGAAAGGACACCCAGGACTCGGGTTAGTAAGAAAAGACAATGATGGGGTGGGAGTGGGAGGGTTTGACTTTCCTCTGAGCCTTGGAGAAAGTATTGGGGGTAAGCAATGGCTAGAATGAACATTTTTTGAGGGTATGAAATATATCAAATGTATCAAATGCTTTACCATCCTTAACAAATTTAGTTCTCTCTCTCTCTCCCTTTCTCTCTCTTCTCTCTCTCTCTCTCTCTCACACACACACACACACATTTAATATTATCCTCACCTTAACATTTGAGAGAATATTAAAGTTCCTAGAAATTAAGCCCTCCCCCAAAAAAAGGGAAAAAAAAGAAATTATGGCCCAAGTTCTCAGAACTAACAAGAAACTGAGTCAGGATTTGAACTTAGATCAGTCTAACTCTACTTACTTATCCATTCAGCAAGCATTTATTGGTGGGAGAGGCAATTAAGAATCAAATTATCAGAAGGATATATAATCTTTAATCTCCAAGAAGGCTCTATCTAGAGCAGGAGATAAATCATTATGGAATGAACAAATGCTAGAACAGTGACAGAGGAGCTCAAAGGACAGCAACGTAAACCAAAGCACAGAGGAGTAAAATGGAACAGAGAGAATACTTTAATGGGCAAGGGGTGATTGGATCGAATTAATTACATACAATGACATCTGATGGACATGATGTAGAATCGAGGCTTCAAAAGCTCTGGTGAGGGCTTCCCTGGCGGCGCAGTGGTTGAGAGTCTGCCTGCCGATGCAGGGGACACGGGTTCGCGCCCCGGTCCGGGAAGATCCCACATGCCGCGGAGCGGCTGGGCCCGTGAGCCATGGCCGCTGAGCCTGCGCGTCCGGAGCCTGTGCTCCGCAACGTGGGAGGCCACAACAGTGAGAGGCCCGCGTACCGCAAAAAAAAAAAAAAA
>NW_020837949.1:44536841-44606360 GCF_003676395.1 Aethalodelphis obliquidens | reverse complement strand
AAAAAAAAAAAAAAAAAAAAAAAAAAAAAGCTCTGGTGAGGTAATGCAGGGGACTGAGGAAAATAAAGAGATGAATAAGAAGACGCGAGGACCTGGGGTTAGGATGGGCAAATAGGAGAATTGCAAAGCCAGGGGGCAGGGTAAAGACCAATGCTGATATACACACTACTATATATAAAATAGATAATCAACAAGGACCTACTGTATAGCACAGGGAACTCTACTCACTACTCTGTAATAACCTATATGGGGAAAGAATCTGAAAAAGAATAGATATATGTATATGTATAACTGAATCACTTTGCTGGACAGCTGAAACTAACACAACATTGTAAATCAACTATACTCCAATATAAAATAAACATTTTTTAAAAAGAGCAGTGCTGAAGTGTAAGTGTGAATCACTGGTGTGACTTGGCCAGTCATAGAAATGAAGGCAGTGAGGAACAGACTGAGAACCCAACTACAAGACCAAGGAGGGCATAAGGCGCCGTACCGGCCCTTGGGCTCTCCAAAGAGAATAAGGCTTGAGCAAAGGAAATTGGGAAGGAGCATTTGACACCTGTTCTCCCATCAGAAATGTAACTTAAACCCACTCTGTGCCTTGCTTAACTATATTTTAAAATTCCTCTTTGCCTTGATTATCCATCCCATTTAAGCTCTCTCCATTTGGAATTTTACAGAATTCTAGTTTTATTACATGATTTATGCATGTAAAGTCCGCTGTAGAAGAGGCCACAATAAATAAATACTTTTCTTTTTCAGACCAAACGACTTCTACTCCTATCATCAGGTATAATTGGAATCCAACCAGTCCATGACTGGACACTTATGTAATATTCTTTTTTTCTTTGCATCTTGTCAAAATCAGATGACCTTTCAGACCAGTTTATTAAGGACTGTGAGCTCAAAAAGAAGCCAAGAAAAGGGAAAAATGTACAAGTCACTCTGAATGTTGAGTCAGACCAGAAAAAACCAAGGAGAAAAGATACACCGGCCCTGCACATCCCACCTTTCATACCAGGTAACGGACGGTGAGGTCAGTTTGCACATCTGTAAAAGGGAACTGCTCGCCTCTAGATCACATTGGTCTTACAATTTTTTCCTTAAATATTTGGATGTTTTTAAATCATTGTTGCAATCTCTACATTTGTCTTAGTTACGATAAGGCCAGCCATTATAACATATATATATATATATACCATATATATATATGGTCCAAAATATTAGTGGATAACACAATACAGGTTTACTTTTCCCTCATCAGTGGAAGTTGGGGACGGGGGAGGCAGGCTGTGCTTCAAACAGTCCCGCAGGGACTTGAGTCAATGGACATCAACACTACACGGCTTCTAAAGTCACTGTAGGCATCCAGCAGGCCCAGGGCAGACAGAGTGGAGGACTGGCAAGCCTGCAAGTGGCACACACACTTCCTTCCGTCACAACCCTCACCCGACTGCAAGGGAGGCAGAGAAATGCAGCCCAGCTGTGTGCCCAGAAGAGCGAAACAGTCTGGTGAACAGCTAACGCGTCTCTATAACAACCCTGCGTGTGGCATGTGACACTCTCTTGTTTCCAAACGTTTTGTTTTGTCTTATTTCCTTTACCCCTTCCCTCCAGGCCATTTATTTAGTGTCCTCTCTATTCACAACCCACTCAGGGGAATACAAAACAAATAGAACACAGAGCATTCTGAAAAGGAACTTTCTTTCAGTTTTATAAGAAATAAGAGAAACACATAAACAGCTAAAATATACAGCAAGAAGTAACATCATAACGGAGGTCCTCAGATAAGGACCCTGGGAGCTTAGTGTGGGCAGTGAATTGTGGACAGTTTTATAGAGGAGGTTGTTTTTAGAGAGTTTTCTCCATTCTACAGATGGAGAGAACTTTCACGCGTAGAAGAGAGAAGAGTAGGCAGGTAGGTGGAAGTAGAGGACTAATTAAGCCAGTGAAGAGTGTAGCCCGTGGCTTACGGAACAACAAAGGCCCCATCGCTCTAATGCGGGTGGACTTTGACAGCAGACAGACCTGGGCTCCATTCCTCAGGCACATGTCTTTGCCTCACTTTCCTCAGCGAGTGGATGGTGGTAGTAATATTAAATTGCTCAGGGTTTTGTGAGGCTAAAATGAAAGCAGACATGTAAAATCCTTTGCACAAATGATGTTCTCTAGTGTAGCCTCAATAAATACTAATTCTTATTTTAAAGAAACTGCTTTTATTAAGATGTTTGAAAAGATCTGCTGACTACCATCACCAGGTGTATGTGCAAATATAGATGCATGTATTTGACCCTGTTTCTCCCTCTGTTCCCCTAATTATGCAGGTGTGCTTTCAGAACATTTAATTAAAAGATACGATGTCCAAGAGAGACATCCAAAAGGCAAAATGAGTCCAGCTCTTCATAACACTGACCTGGAACAGAAAAAGCCACGGAGAAAAGACACACCTGCCCTGCACGTGTCCCCCTTTGCAGCAGGTAAAAGAGCTGGTGCACGGCATTTTCAGGGGGTGATGGAAACAGGTCAACAGGCTTAACATCTGGACGTGCCAGAGGCACGGCCTTTGTCCTGGCCCAGCAATCTGTGTCTCAAAGAAGGGCCCAGGGGAGGAACAGCATTTACTGCTGCCTTTCAGGCTTACCTTCTTTGGCCGCTCCCCTGGGGCTGACTTGGAGCTGGGTGATGATCAGAGCATAACTCATGCTTCAGCAGAACTGGTCGAATTCACTGAGCCAATGAACTAGAAATGTCAGTGGGTCCTTGAAAAGAGTTTAAATACCCTCCTCCCCAGTCTTCCAGGAATCTTGCATTCTATGGCTGACAGCTGAGTCTCCCAAGACATCTGGATATATTTACTAAATCCTCAAAAGAAGAGAAAGAGAGAGCGAAAGGGAGAGAAAGAGAGCTGCAGAAATAATGATAGCTCTCTTAATATGTGTCAAATCAAACCAAAAACTCTTGCTGAACTATGTGCACAACCCCACGTTACAGGGCAGGGCAGTCAGCGTGTGAGGTATAGCCTTGTCCCTGAGAATTTTATGTACAAGTTGGGGAGAAAGACATACACAATCACGGTTAGAGTATAAGATGGAGTGCGTGTTTGTTTTATATAGTAGTTGGGGGTGGGAGAATGGCAGAAGAGAAAATATGCTAATGTTTATTGAAACCCTACTTAACGTTAGCTCCTGAGTTTACATGTCTTGTGGATTTTCAAAAATCAACTGAATAACACAGTATCTATTATCTCCCTTTACAGATAAAGAAATTGAGAGAGAATTTAAGTAACTTAGCTACTCTAAAGTCTTCTGTTGATGAAACTGATGGATGGATGGCTGATTGGCTAATTGATGGTGGGATGATTAGAACGATTGATGAATGGGTCAAATTATGCTCACGTTCAAACACTGTTACATGACAGAGCTGGGGCTGCTGTCCAGGTCTGTCTCATCTGTGAGCAGTTTTTCATTGCACCATGCTATGGTTTGGACTGGTAGCATTTTAGCAATCCAGAAGGGACACTTGGGAGGAGATGAGATTTAGTCATTATTATAAAACTGTATTTTCCCATTATTGCATCTAATAACAAAATTGAAAGACGGCTCAGAACACATCATGGAAAGACAGTCAGGGGAGCAGACAGGGTTACTGACCTCTGAGAAGAGCCAGGCAAGGAGGAATGGAGCATGAGGAAGCACTTGTCTGGAGAAATGGACCAAGGACCAGTTGGGAGGGTCTGAACCTGCCTCAGCCATGTTTCTCATAGGTTACATGCATCCCTACCTATACTGATCCTTCAACCCATCACACATTTCCTCCAAGCTCTGCCTCTGTCCAAATTCTAGTCACCTTTTAAGACTCAGCCAGTTTAAAGTCTCTGCCAACAGACCCCTCCAAGGCCAAAATACATATTTTTTTATTCTGAATTAACTCTGTATTAGAGCTGGGCATGCAAGTACCAAGACTTTGCCCTCTCTTTTAGTATTATCCGTATTGTTTTTGTTGCTGTTGTTATAGTTGTTATTTAAATTGACTTACATCAAAGACTTTTTCAATGAAGTCATGAGAATTGGCCTGGGATTGCCCTGTGTTGCTGGTATTCACCTTGATATCTGGTCCAGTCCCTCCTCTATAGCCGTGCTCAATAAGTATCTGTTCATTAGATATTCCATTCGGCAATCATGATTTAGCAGTTTCAAGTTCTCCATTAGGAGACTGATTATTTTATGCTCATTCTTGTATTTGTTTTTACTGAAGTCCTTCTAGGGGAAGACTTAGTAGAGGAACAAAAATACTGACGGTCAGAGAGTTATCTTAGTACACAGCACTGAACATGGGCTTTGGAATCAGACAGGTGTAGATTTGATCTCTGGTTCTGCTCCATTCTAGCTTTGTGACCTTGGGAAACAGACCATAAGAGCCTCCTTCATTTCATCCATCTCTGAAAGGAGAACCATAAAATCTGTCTCTCAAGGTTGTTAACACAATTAAATAAAGTATATAAAGCACCTGGCACAGTTCCTGGCTTGTTGAAAGTCCTCAATAAATGTTAGCTCACCTCTATCTCTTTTCAAACTTATATTCTTTTCTTTTTTTTAACATCTTTATTGGAGTATAATTGCTTTACAGTAGTGTATTAGTTTCTGCTTTATAACAAAGTGAATCAGCTATACATATACATATATCCCCATATCTCCTCCCTCTTGCATCTCGCTCCCACCCTCCCTATCCCACCCCTCTAGGTGGTCACAAAGCACCGAGCTGATCTCCCTGTGCTATGAGGCTGCTTCCCACTAGCTATCTATTTTACGCTTGGTAGTGTATATATGTCCATGCCACTCTCTCACTTTGTCCCAGCTTACCCTTCCCCCTCCCCGTGTCCTCAAGAACCTTATATTCTTTGAGATAAGTTAAATCATTTCTAAAGGTGAGAATTTTTCTAGTCACAGTGTTTTACCTCTCCATAGAACCCTGCTGATTCAAGGAACTTCCTAAACTGTTAAGCTCTATTTCTCTGGGAATGGAGGCTGCTTACGTCCCAATATCGACATCCTAAGAGAGCAGCTTCCCGGACAAATAAAAAATGTTTATCAAACAGTGCAAAGTACACAAGAGTTGGAGCAGTGGCCTGTATACATTATGGAATTCATTGAATCAGCAAATCTTTGGGTTGCAAGTATTTGCAATTATAGATAGTGTTCTATGATTCTAGCTTTCATTAGCATATTAGCTGAAGTACTTTATTTTTGAAGAGCCTTTTAGTATCTAAAGATTTGGCAGTAATCGAAATGCTAGTTAGGCTGATAAGAATGGAGCCTTCAGCAGAGGTTCAGAGAGACACACTGATTCTAATAAGGGTCTTGAGAGGAACTCACGGGAAAATGCACTCTGGAGACATCTCCTATCATTAGCCCTTGGCAAGTGAAGGCTGGACAGGGATTCACTCTCTTCTTTAAATCTCTAGCTAGCTACCTTCATTCCCTGAGGTTAATGAGCTTCTCTGACAGCTTCCAACCATCAGACAACTCCTCTGAGCAGTGAGGAGTCATCTCAGGCTTCCTTGCCAGCCCAAGCTTTGCTCTCAATGTGACCCACAGTTGCCAGGGCCAAGGAACTGCAGGGCAGGGAGAACTGGTCTGGGATTGGTCAGATCTGCGTAGCCGAGACCTGCTTAAGAGGAAGCGAAGTCTTCAGTTGAGGTCTGTGGCAAAAGGAACTGGAGAAAGTAATGAATAATGAGGCTGCAAGCATTGAAGAGAAACTTCCTGAAAAATTGGCCTGTGACCTGTGAACACTTCGAGGTCAAAGCTCAATATGGTACTTGTAGAAAGGAGCCTGATGTGTCCTTTGAAAGTGACACCTCTTCTGTCCTGCCGGGAATAGAGCGCTCTCTCTGGTGTGGTTTACCAGGAGGGGTGGTGTCTTAGCTCTGGCTGCCTTAGATCTGCACACATCTGTAATGCAGGTGACTGGCTTTAGATGGTGCTCTGGCGGGGATCATGGCCTAAAACAGCTTGCTGCAAGGCTAATTGACCCTTTAGAGACCTTGGACTAACAGCTTTGGCCTTAAAAACACATCAAGCTCTAAGAAGCAACCACGTGCCCTAAACTCTTCTACATAGAGAGGGAAAGGGAAAGAAGTGACATTTTTCTAAATCCCTACTACATTCCAAGTCCCGTGCTAGACGTTAGGATATCCTTTGAGAATCTCATAGTTTGGTAAGGAGACGATGTCTTGTCCAATGATTCCTACAACGTGTCAAGTACTTTAACAGAGGTTCATGTAAGGTGTGATTGAAGCATAAAAGAATGTTGGGCTAAATCTATCTTGGCGGGATCACCCCCTGTGGGAGATACAAATTATGTTTCCTCCCGTTTTACAGACACATAAACTGAGGCTCAGACAGGTTAAGTGACCTGCTCCAAGTTCAGTGGCCAATGAAGGGAAAGCTTTCTGGCTCTAGAGCACATTTCTCCAATAATACACCTCTGCTTATACAGGAAAATGTGAGGATCAAGACTGGGTTAAATCAGATAGACGAGTGTTTGTTAAATCTCGTTCATCTTCGAATAACCAAAGGCACTGATATGAAGCGTCAAGGATAAGCACACGGTGACGACATAGAGATGCTGCTGATGTAAGCCTCATCCTAAGCAATGATATCCATGAGATCAGGATTTTGATAAACTACCATATATTTTTAAATTATAAGACATTAAAATGAATGCTTGATTATACTAATGCTTAATTATACTAATATAATAGTATACTATTATTATGTATTATATATATAATATATATTATTGTATATATATTATATTATATACTATTATATAATTGTATAATAGTATACTAATATACTAGTTCACCTCCACTTGAAAGTATCTCCTGTGTCGCTGTGGAAACCTAGCCCACTTTGGGAAGGGCTGACCTTGATGATGTAACAGCCTCCTCCCTTCCCTGAAATCCCAGAATTTTTTTTTTTTTTTTCTTGGCCCAGATACTTGTACAACTAGGTGTCAAGGATACTTAAAATAACCAGAAAGTTGACTAGGATCTGGGAATTTAAAGGCTCCTGTCCACATTGAATCCACCCAAATTTGGTGTAATGTGAAGAAATATCAAGGAAGGAAGGATGGTATGCTTGGGGGCTCAGCATAGCTAACTCTGTGTTCTTCTATCAAGATAGCCTTAATTCTAAATTAAAATCCAAACCTCTGTGCAACTGGTATAAGAGAAAATATCTCCCACTCTGCTTCATAAGTGATTTATGCAAAAGCCTTTTTTTCAGCCAGACTCTTGAAATTGTTTTTCTCCTCCAATAAATATCAGCTAATTGGTAAAGAACCCATATGAACCAACGAGGGACTGAATCAAAGGAATAGTCATTAAGCTCAACACATAGTATTCGTCAATTTGCCACTGTTGAATGGACTCCAGCGTTGTAGAAAGGCCTCTTGGGGTGCACAGCTTTCCTCCCTCAAGTTTAGATCTTTATGAAATGCTTCATGAACAGAAAGGTCTCTGATTCTGAGAAGGGTGGGGAGTGATTCAAGGCAGAGGTGGGTAAACAAAGCTGACTGACTGGAGTGGGGTGACAGAAACCATGGAGGACTGGCCCTGAATCACAGCTCCCTTTCCTTTTATTAAAACAACCGATTTCACAATTCACAGGATAAGCAGAACCGTCCAGACCTCCTTGGATAGTTTTTTCTGGGCTGATCAGTCCAGAAAATGGTGCTCAGGCTTCTGAATTCCACCAACTAGTAAATTTTAAAAACAAGATATTGTGAGCCTAACATAGGGATAGCAACTTCGAATTTTTCCTAGTAAGGATACTGACAAAACAACCATCTAACACCCCTAAAATTTCATAGAAGAAAGGATATTTTAATCCCCAAGATAAGAAAAAGAATCATCTCAAAATAAAGGACAGAATTGTAGCCATATAGCTGTATGAAAAAAATTCACTGCATTTTCCTTATTTTCTCGTTTTGTTCTAAACCACATAAAATTTATCATCTATCAGCACTGACATTCAGCGTGTTCAGAGTCGCAGCTCAATATTTTCCCAGATGTTAGTAAAATATGTTTAGTTTGACTTCATGAGGCTTACCAGTTCTTTTCAAAGGGAAAATAAACTAGCAAATTGTGAAAGGAAAGGAAGAACTAAGTTGCTCATGGCTGTAGCACTGTGCTCAGAATTATTACATACTTCTCATTTAGTTGTCACAATAACCCTTTATATAAATATTAATGCCCTCATTTTACATACAAGAAAACTTAGGTCTGAAGGTGCTATCTGGCCCAACAGAGATTAAGTGAGTGGCAGACTGGGTCCAAAGCAGTTAGACTCCAAAATCCATATGCTTCCATCCTACTGCTGTAAGCTTAAATGTAGAATGTAGAGAAGGGGGTGAGAGTTGCCTCTGACACCTAGGTTGAGCATCTCTTATAACCATAACGGTGTTCTCACTGAGCCACAGCTCCTCTGGGAAGGCCAAATAAGGCCCCTCAGTTCCCTCTCTCTGTTGGCACCTTTAGCTTTGCAGACATTAAAACGTTTCTGCGTTGCCATGCTCCTGTGTACTGTCTATGCCGTAAGGTCGTCTAATATTTTAATTAGAGGCACTTAATTGCAGATCTGTGCTTTGTTTTGCAGGTGTGACCCTGCTCAGGGACGAGAGACCCAAAGTGATCATGGAAGATGATGAAAAAGATGGTGACAAATAGCTATTTAAAGATATTTCCCCTAAGACCACCTGTAAATAGGTTAGATTGGTTCCCTATGGCAACCTAGAAAAAATAGACTTGTTTCTGCTCTCATTTTGTCATAGTCCGCCTTTAAGATCCAGACACATTTTCCCCAGGAGGCATACTATATCAGATTGCCAGTCACCTCTCTGTCTTCCTCTTCTTTTTTGAATCTGGTTTCTATTCCCACTTCTTGCATTTTCATTTTCTGATGCAGTGGAAAGGAAGCAGATCATCCTAACTTGGGAGATAACAGGGAAAGCTTTGGTGCTCAGCGCCTGCATCTTCTGGATCCATTCGTGGAGCAAAGAGCATGGATAACGTGGGGCTCCCTGTTGCCAGTTAGGGAAATGAGAATGTTTGGGTTCTAACTCACTGATTGCTTTGGACAACATGGTCTTTTATCTCTTTTATCCTTTCTTAAGAGTCCAAGTGTCTCTTGTGACATACCTAAGTAAGACCCTTGTAACTGATACTCTAAAAGCGAATATGTGAGCTGGGGGAGTCAACCCAACCAACCATGCCTGGACTGAAAACACCACAGGTAGAGGGTGCTGGTCTATCTGGGAAGCTTAGCAATATACCCTATTTATTTTTTAAAATGTTTCTTAACTATGTTGTCCTGAAATTTTGTGAGTTGTGTCACAAATGACCATTACTAATGATAGGTATAATACCGATGTTTGTAATGAATTTACTTTTTAAAAACTTAATTAAGATCAATGGAAGACCATTCCTCTACTTTTAGCAATCTCGCTTATTTAGACCCCAATATGCTTTCATGGATGTGAGGGAAAGATGTGACATTAGCTAGTGAGCAGGAGTCTGTGTACGACCCCTGCCCCAGCCTGCCGTCTGTGAGTGCCATGAGAAGGTTTTGCATGAGGGCCTCATCTATCAGGTGATGGACATGGGGAAAAACGAAAGCTGTCGTTCAAAGATATAAAGGTGGATATTCAAACAGATCCTGCCTAAGTGATAATTTGGAAGCTCTGTATACACCCTGACTCCAATAGTTTGTTAATCCCTTCTGTCTTTCTGTCCTTCTCACAAATGTGGAAAAGATACAGGACCCTGCTAGTAATAAAGATGCTTCTGGTAATAAGACGCATCGCTATGTCTGGGTGCATTTCTCCTAAAAATACCCTATTTTACACTTATAAATACCCTATATTACACTTATAAAGAGAAGAGGTTGCAAAAGAGACTCAAGGACTGTTTTGTTTGTTTTTGACCCACAGAGGTTTAAAAATGTTTGAAGCAACATTAATATTTAATAATCTAGTCAGGAGAATTTACATAAAATCCTAGATTTCCAGATTCTCTTGAGAAACCATCTCAAGGTCTGGCAACCTGAGCCTGATTTAGAAGCGTGGCGACCATCAACGGGCACTGAGTACCAGATGCCCTTTTAGGAGAAATATGCATTCTCCAGCGCTCCATCTGCCCCCCCCCCCGCCCCCGGCGTATTTCACCCACTGACTTCACCCTCCAGCCTTCACGTTGGAGTTTGGAACCTCTGTTGAAGACCCATGCTTTGCGTCCCTAATGATCTCTCCCTCTTTGATCCCACTCCACTTTTACTAGCGGTGGCCCCAATCACAGCTTTGGGAAGAGGGGAGAAAGATTGTGGCCAGGCTGCTGGTTGAAGCCTAAGTGGTGAAATTGGCCACCATAAAGTCTTTAAGAAGCCAAATGCAATTACACGTATGTGGAAGACAGGATTACCTCACCACCAAGGGATTCTTAGTAAGAAAATACAGATGAACTCTCATTCTATCAGCTTTGCCGTACAAGCATGGTGTACCTGCAGCCATGCCCACTGGTTGTTCTCAATAAACTCGCAGGTGCTCAGAAAAGCTCTCCTCATTTCTGATTCCTGGGGTGGGGTGGAGAGTAGACGGGCTGTTGAAGAGACAAAGGTCTCGGGTTCTTGCCCCAACTGTGCAACACTGAGCAAGTCCCTGGATTTCTCTGAGTCTGTTTCTTTATCTTGAAAATGAGGTTAGTAATCCCCACCTTGCCTTCACAGTCTGAGAATTAAATGAGATAATATAAAGCAAAGGGTGTAGTAAGCTTAAAAGCCTTGTTCGTCTGTAACAGGATTATTTTAAGACATTTTCAGAGTGAGGACTGTGCCTTTTCTATTGCCAAATCCCCATTGCCTGGGTATTAAATCAGTAGCAATTATGTGGAATTGAATCAGAGCCTCTGAAGAAATACTTCAAGTAGGGAGTCACTTGCATAGCCTTAACTGAAAGACCAGCCCTCCTCTTTCCAGGAAGACAATCTTTGTAATTCTCCCAGCCTCAAAGAAGCACTCACAGAAATGGTGAGGGACAAAGCCAGTCAGAATATCTAACCAACGCTGGATGTCACTGGGCGATTTGGATTGAAGCCAAGTCTCCCTCACCTCCCTTGACGCATGTAGCCCTTTTCTAGGCAGGTAAATTAGACATTTAATGATTAGGATTACATTCGGATTAAAGTAGTTTTCAATACATTGTGAATAACTTCCCTCCAACTAAATAATCATCATATTAAGAAACTAAAGAGCATTACATGGTAGTCCATTCAGAAAGAAGGCCCCAACTAAAGGCATCCCAACAGAACTGGCAAATCGGTTGGCCATCTGTTCATTCTGATGGCATCTACCCCAAGCCCAGGCTGCCTGAGAAGAGGAGGCGCTAGACATGAGACTCTTAGCTGCACGTAGCACTGGTGGCTTCATTTAAATCCAGATCCTCCTTAAAAGCTGCTGCCTGAGATCACACCGCCAGCTTCTAATGCTTAATTATCACCTGGAGAGGCCAGAGCCGGTGCTGGGAAAGGACTCAAGCAGCGTTTCCTTTTAAATGCAATTAAATGAATTGCAGGCCTCCCAAGCCTGTGTCGTCCACATTGTTTTCTTAAAACAAGGATAGACTTAGATGACATGTGGTTGTGAAAATAGGTTGATCGAGCACTTGCGTTTCCTAGTTACATGATGGATTGTGTAGACTCTGTGTCATCTTGTGTAAATGAGACTCCCTTGTCACTTGTAATTTCTAAGTGTGGAAGACTTACTCAGAAAACTCCCCAAGGCAGTGAATGAATGCAGAGAAAATAGATGGACTGAAAATCTCCTCCTCCTGGTCTCCTGGACGCGGGATTGCCTTTGAACTAGCCTTAAGGTATCATCTTCACAGAAGTTCAGAACACAATAATGCCCGTAATTCCTGACCCCCAAAAATCAGGGCAGGAGACTCTCCCCAGATAAGTGTATTTACAGGGAAAACAATGCAGTATTTGAAATGTGGTCTGTCCTGGAAAAATCCAAGATATCAGTTTATTTTTCTCAAGAAGAAAGGATAGGTATTTCCTAACCTACAGTAGCAGGTCCTTCCAACAACGCGAGACTCCTCGTCTTCAGAGACTTGCTGAGAAGAAGCAGCAGAAAATGGAAGATAACTGAGCTCCTCTGAACCAACGTCACTCTTCCCATCTGGCGCCAAATGGGAATTTTGAGAGTTGCATAAAAACAGCGAACCACAGATCCTCACATCCTTACGATTATGTGTTAGTGCTCCAGAAAAACAATATTTATCCATCAAATCATGTATAATCTATATTTAAAATGTATTGTTTAATCACTACTTAAATAATGCCCTTCATGAAAAGAACAGCGTGCTCTCAGCCCTTGCATTTGTTCAATCCTTTTCCTCTATCGCCTCGTTTGATCCTCGAAAGCAATTGTAAGAAAACTAAATAGCCAAGGAAACTGACTTGGAGGAGAAGCCAGGATGGAAACTCAGGCCTCCGAACTCATGAGTGCTGTGATCCTGGCAACTGGGTGTGGAGGAATGACCGCTGTGTACAACCTTCTGCAGCTCCTAGCTGCTGGGCACCCAGGGTAGTTCCTACCGGCTTGTCACGGGTCCTGGGATCACCTTAGGGGGAAAGTGTCTGAAACATCCTCTGGTAGAGTCAAGGTTGTGCCCCTCCTGGGGTTATATAACTAGAGCCTTTATACCAAACTGACCCTCAGTTACCAGCACGGGGCCGCCAAACAGCAGCAGCGATACAGACAAAGTCAGGTTAAGAGACAGGAGTTTGAAAGGTGTATGAAACCTGGAGATGGGGTGGGGAGGATGTGGGATTGGGGAGAGGTTGAGCCCAGTGGTAGATCCAGGTTCTGGAATCTTGAATATCTGGGTGCTTTTCTTCTGCAATTTCTTTAGCAACTTACCAGAAATATTTTCTGATGGCTCCCGGGCTTTCCCTCCTCCCTGAACACTCTGTGGCTCCCAGCTACCCCCAGAACTCAGGAGGGCACATGCTAGTGAGGGGCCCTGGAGTTTAAGCTTTATTGACTCCTTGATAAATCTGCCCCTAGCAGGCAAGAGACAGCTGTCTGCCCGTACTATGAGTCTCAGCAAGTCTGGCCACCTGTTTCCTTCACCCTTTTTTGCAGTGTTTCTCAAACAGTATATATTCACCACACAATTTCATTAACCAGATTTTTTAGCAGGATGATTGCTGGAATGAAAAGGTGAATATTAATAACATAAGAGTACCCGTTTCAGGAAATTCAAAAAAGAAGACTTCCCAGAGTTCTTGTAGGGTTGACGAGGTTGTCCTTCAATGCTGAGTGACCGATACAGCTCTTTACTGCCCTGGTCAATGCTATTATAATTTCTTGGTATTGAGTTCTCACTTGTCCCGGGAAACATAGCTCTTTCCTTGATCCCTCCATCCTTTCCCCAGCCGCACGTTACCTTCCCTCCCCATCCCACTGCATGACCACATGGCTCTGTGTTCCATCTGAAAGGCAGTAGCTGGAACAAGAATGAATCCCACACATTCATTGAAATGAGCCATCACACATAGGAAAGTTTGAGGCATACCAGCCAATACCCATTGCTCTAAGGCTTCTACCCAGAAAGAAAACAAGTACCATGGCCAATCCCGCTCCTCCCTAAGCCCCTTAATCCCATAGGAAAGCTCCTTGCTTCCATTACCCAGTGTTTGGGGGATCCTTTTGTTGAAGGGAAATCATACTGAAAAGGCTAGTATGTAGAACACATCGAATCTGAAGAACTGAGTGGGAGTACAGTAGGAAGCCCCATGGTCACCCCTTCCTTCCCTCTTCCTCCCATCACCTCCTTTGGTGGCCTTTAAGGAAACACTAGGACTTTGCCAGGCAGGGTCAGAAGCCCTGTAACTAGATAATTAAGGAGGCCAAGCATTCCTTCAGCTGCCTCCAGCATGAGAGGCCTCCGTTCACACTCAGCCCCAAGATTCCCGTGTCCAGTGGGATGAGGGTTTTCATTGTGTGGGTAATGTATGGGTTTTAATATGTACGTTTGCAAGCTCCGTCTTTGATATACCCTGTGCATTTCTGAATAGGACCAACATCCCTGGCGATTCCTCAGTCTGAGCAGAAGCCAAATTTGCAGTCGCTCTCCTACAGAGCAAAGCAAAAAGCCAGCAATAAGAAAACTAAATAGCAAATCAACAGGGTGTAGTTCTTGAACAAATGCACATTCATAATTTGTAATTGTGTAGTTATAAATCCCCTCCTAGGGCTTTGCTCTAATGACCCAGAACAGAAAGGAAGCCTTTATTTTCTTCTGCATTTGGGTATGTGGTGACAGAGCAATGTACATTTGCCAACAGTACAAATATTTATATATTTTTTAGTACTTTAAAAGCATTATTTCAGGTGTAGTGGAGTTCCAGAGAATCAATACCTGATTTGACCAAACCCTGCCTCTGAAAAAAATTCCTATCCGTCTATGAGATATTAATCTTAGCGAGAAAAGAGTATTCTTAGTTTCTCCCAAGAGGTTTAAAGACACAGGCTCCATCACCAAATCCCCAGTAGAATGCTTGTATGTGTATTTGAGTGTACACATATAAGTCTCAACCCCAAATGTTCTTTCCAACCAAAGCCAAGCACACGATGGCTTGTCAAGAGGCAGAACATTCTGGGGTCCATTTCATTTCAATCTCAACCCTGACTGAGAGGAGTAGAGGAAGAAGTCAACAGAAAGAGAATTCTAGAGCAAAGATTATGTTTGTCATTCAGAGATGATAGGATCCCAACTACAGGGCTCATTGATGACGGTGCTGAAATTAGGAAACAACACCAAATTATTTGGAACGGCGCTGACCATAGAACTCCCTGTAATGATGGAAATGTTCTAGGTCTGTGCTCTCCAATATGGTAGGCACCTTGTGCCAACTGAATACTTGAAATGTGGCTAATGAACTATGGAACTCAATGTTTAATTTTACTTAATTTTGAAGAATTTAAACAGTCACATGTGGGTAGTGGCTACTGTATTGGGCAATGCAGGTTTGGAATGTTAACCTCTCTACTTCAGGAGGCTGTGGTTGGCAATAGAATCAACCATCCAAGCAGTCTGATGGAGGACATGGGGCCCAGGGGAGCCTGGAGCTGCCACCTGTCCTCCAGGAAAGAAAATAAGCCAGCACTTCTCTCTGGGGTGAAGACAATCAGATCTCCCAAGGCACAACCCACCAGCCCACAGGCCACCCGCCTAAGGGTCATTCTAGGCCAACCAAATCCCCAAAGTATGAGAGATGCAGCATTTGTTTTAGCTGTTTTTGACTGTCTTGTTTTGGAAGTTATTTCACAGTCCTTGTAGTCAATTTTCTGTTCTAAAGTTCTGGAATTTATGTTAATTCATTCATGTATGTGTCCTCTCATTCCTCAAGTGTTTACGGATCATCCACTGTCTTCTGAGCACTGAGGTTCAGAGATAAAATCAGACACAGTCCCAGGCTTCCCTGAGCTCACACCATCCTGGAGGGAGCCAGCAAATATCGATGACCCACTATGTTCAGTGCTGAACCAATGTTCAGTCCGGGAGCCCGGAAGAGCTGTGGGGCAGGGGATGCTCAGTGCTGTCGGGCAGGTCTTAGGAGAATTCACAGAGGAGGTGAAATTTGGGCTTGCTTTGAAAAAGAATGGAAAGGAGGGAGTATTTCAGACCTAAGGACACCTGAATGAAAGCAAAGCAGGGCGGAAGCAAAAGAATCTATTCCACCTCCCGTGGGGATAAACCTGCCTAGAACCTGAGTTTTGTACCTTGTGATCAGGTGGACTCGGTTTGGTTTCAGGCTTCACGCCACTGACTTGGGACTTGACCTTAGACCTGCATCTTTACCTCCTTAGAGTCTTGCTTTCTCATTGGCAAAAACAAATGATACATGTAGATTTTGTTAGGTTTTTGTGAGGATTAAATGTAAAAACACTTGTGAAATGTTCTAGTCCTCATCCTGGCAAGAAGGAGGGACAAAAGTTAATTTTCTGTCTTCATTCCACTGGACAGCTCATCTTCCATGTGGGCCTTTCTTGGAAACAGCTGCCCCGGCCCAGAGAACCACTTGACAGGCCTCGTCTGGGGTTACCTTGGGTTGAATGAATTCCATTTGTTCCTTCTCGAAGGATTTGCTCGGCAGGAATGACAAATTTCATAAAAACTCAACTCCTGATACACCGCAAGTCTTCACAGGGTAGACACTTGGTGAGGAACCAGTGGGAGAAAAGAGTGTGATATGTTTTGCATTTTTGAAGATTTTCTCTGTTGCATGATACTTTTAAAATTGAACAATAGCAGTAAATTTAATCTCAGCAATACCTGCGGATTTTGAATCTAAAACACCCAGTAGGTGACACACCTGTTTCCACTGGGGAAGAATGGCTTACACCAAGGGTATTAGAGAAAGGGAGGGCGACCACCCAGATAAGTCCCACCCAGATGTTGACAAGAGGCCAGGTCCAAATCTTAAGCTCAGTCCAGTAAGGAAAACAGGATCTGGCAAGTGAAGGATGCCTGGGCTCAGAAAAGGATCTCGAAAGTTCTTCTCCCTATAATCCGGGATCCATAGAGCTACATAAGACACGTTTTTCTGATTGAGTCACCTTTGGGATGCAAACAATTTTAAACTGTCCTCAGGACAATTCTGCATAGAGAGCATGCAAACATAATTTGAGAACACAAATACACACTGAGAAGGATATGTGGTACGATGAGGAGTTTTGGAGCCAGACCCGTGCGGTACCGCTAACAGCTCAGTCATTTGCTAGCTATGCCTCTATGGCAAGTTACTGAACCTCTCTTAGCTTCGATGTCTTCGTCTGTAAAAACCATTTGGTTATACCGCCTTTCCAGGTTGATGTGACAAGTAATTGAGATCATGCATTGAAAGCCTCTGGTTCCCTAGACATTAATTCAATCTTAGTTCACCTCTCTTTCCCATCACTTTCCTCTTGGTGTCTGAGACCTTGTTTACATCATTTAGGTGGTTCACCAACAGATACTGTGCTGCACAAAGTGCACCTTCAACACATACATGCACGCACACACACACACTGATGTCATCCTTTCAGCTCAATCAAAACAATTCAGGATCACTGATCTCCAATCTCAGTCCTGCTCCCTTCACTCTACTTCCTCCTCAGCCCCTTCACCGGGCAAAAAACAATATGAAGGATGGACAAGAAAAGAAAATGACACTGCAGAGGGAAGAAGGAAGCAACAAGTAAAGGAGACCCAAAATCTCCTGGTAGGTCAGAAAATCTAACGACTAGATCAGAAAATGCAAGGAGATTAGGGAAAATAAGATGAGAAAATTACAGGGAGGCAGACCACGGAGGGCCTTGCAGGACATGCACAGGACGTGGACCTTCATCGTCCCATCAACAGTCAGCCATGGAGTGGGCATTACAGGAAGGGGTGACACTGTGGTTTGTGTTTCGCTGCATGGGGGTTGGGGGTGGGTGTGGATTGGGAGTTGGTCCCTGAGGGAGGCAGGCAAGGGAATCAGGAACCATAGCTCAGCAAGCCAAGATCACGGACACCTGCAGGACCCTAAGTATGGAAAGGGAGCCTGAGGATCAATGGGTGAGTGAGTTTAGCTCTTTTCGGAAGCTCCAGCCAATCACTGACTAGAAATCACCTCCTAATACAACTAAACACAACATCATTTGGGGGGTGGGAGGGAGGGAATTATACTTTTTAATAAGTAGACAAAATATTTCTAGGAATACCTTTTTCACAATACTCCAGGCATGGGCCAATCTTCCAACACGTTAACCTCTTGCCACCAGGCTGATCTGACTCACGTTCTGGCCGAGGGAGAGGGAAGAGATGGGTAGGAGGACATTACTTTCCCTGAGTGACGATTTTGCATTGTTTATTTTCCCAGAGCTCCACCCCTTCTCTGGATCTGATAAAGCAGAGAGATACTCAGAAAGGACTCGCCCCAGTGGAGGAGAAATTATTGATGAAAAGGGTACATCAACCCAAAGATTGATTGCCTTGCAGTGAACACACCTGTGCAGGTGTTTCCACACCCACCCAGATGTTCTCATTCACTGTGTAGAGCCAGGAAGCCCAGACACAGGCTGTTGGAGGAGGGACTTTGGTGTTTCATTTTCCTAAGACATTTACCTGGGAAAGTTTCTCCATCCTGAGTCTCTACTCCTGCGTGGTTTTACTCACCTTACGGTGGTACCAGGTGAATTACAACAAACAGCCGATTTTAGGCTGCTGTGGATGGACTCAGTCATTTTTTAGGCACCAACTCTGATGCTTGATTTTCTGTGTCAACTCGGGTAGGCTAACATATTCAGTGGTTTTGTCAGGCACCAGTCTAGATATTGCTGTGAGGTCATTTTTAGATGTGATTAACTGAAATCAGTAGACTTTTGAGTAAAGCATTGGGCCTCATCTAGTAGTTGATGGCCTTGAGAACAAAGCCAGAGATTTCCCAAAGAGCAAGAAATTTGGACTCGAGACTGCAAAACAGAAACCCTGTCTGCGTTTCCAGGCTTCCAGCCTGCCCTACAGGTTTCAGACTTGCCGAACCCCACAACTGCATGAGCTAATTCCTCAAAACCTCTCTCTCTCTCTCTCTCTCTCTTGCTCTCTCTTTCTCATTGTGTGTGTGTGTGTTATTGGTTCTGTTTCTCTGAATAACTCTGATGAATATACCCACACACATAGAGTTCTTCATTCCCACAAAATGTTTGGTCTATTTTAGGTTTAATAGCTAATACGGCTAAAATCAATAATGATGAACTGTAAACCCAAGGGACACCTTTTGGATTAATTGGTGGGTGTTCTTGGATCTGATTCTCAAAAGAGAGGGTTAGTAGAACCCTGAGGTCTCATCAAATAGGGGACAGGAGGACGGCTTGGGTGGGTGGAAAAAGTGATCCATCTTGTTACTGAGGTGAGATTGGAAGATGGTTCTATCGTTTTAGGGAGAAGTATCAGGTTCTGAGCTTGGAATTTCCATTTTTAAGGGAAGCCATTCCATAGCTTGATTTGTCCCAAGGAAAGAATAAGAATGATTGGCATTCTGCTGGTGTCCATTTTCTTTTATTCCTTAGATGAAGATGAAAGGGTCTGTCTCAAAGGACACATAAATATTTATGAAATAAATTGACTTACGATGCCTCATTTGTCACCTCTCACAAGGATAGAGATTGAGTGCCTCTTTGTCTTCTAATTTTGGCTCTTCTCTGATTACCTGGATCACATCTGAGCCCCATAATTCAAGTAGTGATGCTGGGCAGGGATCTCTACTCCTGGTTATGGTTTTTGGAAGTTGCTGTCATTTGCTGGACATAGTGGACAGTTGTAGTCACCCCTCTGTGGCAGGGATGGTGAGAGGGGTGGGATCCCACTGTGGTGGGATGACAAGGATGCCTAACTCACCAAGCACACTCACTCGCGACACCTTTTAAAATAGTCTGAATTAGCCTATAGGCAGAGATGTTATGATTCAGATTAAACAGATAAAGAGACTGAGGTACAGGGAATCAAGTCACTTGCCTAAATCCTCACAGGTAGTAAGCAGGTGTTCTACAACTGGAGTCCAGGCTTTTGCATTGAGGTCTCCTCAATTGCTATTTCTGTTCCTGCCCTTCTGGAATTCCATGGTACAAATGTCTCCCCTATGCATGCATCCTTTTAAAATTACTGCTAAAACACTGGCCACTAAAATGCTTCTATCGTACATAAAAATGTTTTGGATATTAAAGAATTGATAAAATCTCCCTCCACCCCACACCACCCCGTAGCCCTGGAAACTGATTAAGATGTTTTCGAAAGGCATTTATCGCACAAGTCTTTTTTTTTTTAATAGAATATGCAACTTTTTTTTTTTGAAGATGTTGGGGATAGGAGTTTATTAATTAATTAATTTATTTTTGCTGTGTTGGGTCTTAGTTTCTGTGCGAGGGCTTTCTCTAGCTGTGGCAAGCGGGGGCCACTCTTCATCGCGGTGCTCAGGCCTCTCACTATCGTGGCCTCTCTTGTTGCGGAGCACGGGCTCCAGACGCGCAGGCTCAGTAGTTGTGGCTCACGGGCCTAGTTGCTCCGCGGCATGTGGGATCTTCCCAGACCAGGGCTCGAACCTGTGTCCCCTGCATTAGCAGGCAGATTCTCAACCACTGCGCCACCAGGGAAGCCCCCTATCGCACAAGTCTTTACTGAACAGCTACTATGAGGAAGATGCTGTGGGATTTGTTGCTGAATGAGACTCAGCCCCCACCCTCTAAGAGCTTAATCTTATGGGGGAGTTGAGACATGTGTACAGATCATTAGAATCACAGATATTATATCTGAATGTTAAAGGTCAGTTCACATGGTCCCCTCTCGAGTCAGAAAAGGGCCTCGAGACCTTGGCAACCTGCTGAAGTCCCAGAGTAATTTAGTGGAAGGGTCTCTTGGCTCCTAGTCTGCGTCTCCACACAGCTGTTCTCTAACACAAGCCAGAGTGCTTTAAAGCCACGGTTCCCAAACTGTGCACCGAGGAGCTCTGGGGTGCCTCGGGATGTTTTAAGTTTCAGAGGGAAATCCAGCAGTACTTGATATCTGTGAGCCTCTGTGTGAAAGGTGAGTTCCAGGTAGTTCACAGTTTCAGTACGCACTGAATTTCTTTTGAGGATGTCATAGCTTTTGGAAGCTGGATTTTTGACAATTGCTGTCCTAAGTGGCAAGTATCATAAAAGATCAATATGGAACAGGAGAGGAGGGTGGTGGCGTCCAAGCTGATTCCAAGGTTTGAGAAACTGTGCAGGGGCGGGGTATGCATATATCCTACTGATCTCGGGTGGCCTCAGCCGGCAGAGGCTTGAAGCAGGATTTTGGTTCCCCAGCCAGAAATTGAAGTCAGGCTGTGGCCGTGAGAGCGCTGAATCCTAGCCCCCAGACCACCAGGGACCAGTGGCCAGTGACGAGGACCTGGCCCATCAACTGTGTAGAAATGAATTTCCACATAGAGACGGAAAGTAGTGAAACAAGGAAAGTGTTTATTAGGGGGAGAAAGTGTACAATGTGGATAGATGCACAGGCGGGCTCAGAGAGTCGCACCCTCGTGGTAGTTTGAATCACTTTTATGGCGCATTTCCTTAGGGTTTCCTTTGGCAAATCATCTTGCTTTGCCTGGTTCTGAGTCCATATTTGGTATATCTCAGGGTCCTCCCATGTGTACGTGTGTATCTCTTAGCCAAGATGGATTCTAGCAAAGAAGCCTATGGGTAGGTTGACATCTTCTACTATGCGGTGGTGCCTCCTCTCTTTTTGACCTTCAAGGAACCTTTCTGCATGTGTGTAGCTGGGAAGGTCTCCTGGACTTTGAGAATGAGGAATACGTGGTCTTCTATCTCTTATCTAGGCAGGGCACGGCTTCTCCCCCCTCCTGCTATTTTGTAGTTTCCGTCCACAGAGGACAAACTCCAGCTGCTCAGCCTGGGGCCCATCTATCTCCAGCCTCACTACTAGCAAGTAATTGTGCTTATTCAAGAATAAAATCAAAACATTACAGTTTTCTTCAATTTACATATACATAATTGTTTAATGGCTACTAAGCTGTTAGAACATAATACTTAGTAAGTTGTTTGGAACTAACAACTTAAAAAACAGAATAGGAATTTCTTTTGAACCAAAGTCCTGAGCAAAAGCTGCTGAGACAATGAGAAAGTTTGGGAACGTCTGCAAATTAAAGTCTTGCTACTCAACGTGATACCAGCGCCTTTGGTAACCCCTAAGAGCTCATTAGAAGTGCAGAATCCCCTGCTGAAGCCAAAGCACAATTTCATTTTTTACAAGGGACACTGGTGATCCCTAATACTTGATTCACATTTGGAAAGCACTGCATTTTAGCATCATAAGGGCAGTATAAGCAAACGGCCCACACCTGTCATCTCCTCATCAGACCACACAGAGAGCCTCCATTTGAGCAGTCAGAACTCAGATCCCGCCCCCCTGACGCTCACTAGCTATGGATCTTGGGTAACATTGTGAACTTTGAGCCACAATTTCCTTACTTGCCAAGGGAGAATGATGGCTGATCCTGTCTCTTTGAGGTGATTAAATAAAGGTTAAGCGAGATAATGCTTACAAAGTAGAATGCCTGGCCCAGAGTAGAACAATAACTATGGTTTCTTTTTGCTTCCTGGGTCTGCTGCTCTAGGACAGGTGACCGTCTTCTTTTTCTACACCTTTGAAAGGTCACAACTGCGGGAGGGAGACATCAAATTTCATATTCAGTCGTTGGATGGATGACCACACCTACTATGATAGCCAAGCAAACGTAAACACACCCTCTCTTTCCAGGTCTTGAACCAAGGAGTGCAGCCTGGAAATGTGTGTAGGTTTGCCTTAGGGATTTCCCTGTGTCCCTACAATATGGGGAAACACTGCAGACAGGCTAACAGGCAGAGAAGAATTTGCTTCGGGGGTGGTGGTGCGTATGTGGTAAAGTACACATAACATAGCATCTACCATCTTAACCATGTTTAAGTGTACAGTTCAATGGCGCTAAATATATTCATATTGTATAACCATCTATCCCCGGAACCCTTTTCATCTTGTAAAACTGAAACTCTGTAACTAAACACTAAGTCCCCTCCCTCCAGCCCCTGGCAACCACCATTCTACTTTATGGATTCAACTACTCCAAGTACTTCATAAAAGTGGAATCACACAGTATTTGTCTTTTGTGAATGGCTTATTTCACCCAGCATGATGCCCTCAAGCTTCATCCATGTTGTAGCATGTATCAGAATTCTCCTCTTTTTTAAGGCTGAATAATAAGTAGTCCATTGTATAATATACCACATTTTCTTTTCTTTATCCATTCATCCATCTATAGACACTTTGGCTGTTTCCACATTTTAGCTATTGTGATTAGTGGTACTATGAACACGGTGTACAGATATCTCTTCCAGACCCTGCTTTTGATTATTTTAGGTATATACCCAGAAGTGGAATTGCTGGATAATATGGTAATTCTGTTTATAATTCTTTGAGGAACCACCTTACTGTTTTTCACCACTTCACATTCCTACCAACAATGCACACACAAGGTGTGGGGTTTGTTTTTAAGTTCTTTTCCGAGCAGCATGAATGAATGACCTTGCCTGACAGACACATTCTCCCCTAAGACTGTGAGCTCCCAAAGCTGAGGGACACTGCCTCACTCCCACTGGATTCACTGCACACCTAGGGCAGTGCCTGGAAACTAGAAATATTCAATTAGTGTTGGCTGACGGTTGTCCCCAGCCAGCCTCCATTCTCCTCTAGCCTGAGGGTAGCTTTTCTTCCTGCACAGCATCGCCACCTGCTGGAAAAATTGTCACATTGCAGTTTCCTGTCTATTGTTAGTGCCTTTAATACTGAGCAAACGTCGATTTGCAATATTCAGATTTTTGTGATCCTTTAGACAAGACTGAGGTTTATTTTTTGCTCTGTGAAGTTTTTTTTATCAGAGGTAAAAATGTAATAGAGTTGGGCTTTCCTGGTGGCGCAGTGGTTGAGAGTCCGCCTCCCGATGCAGGGGACACGGGTTCGTGCCCTGGTCCGCGAAGATCCCACATGGCGCAGAGCGGCTGGGCCCGTGAGCCATAGCCGCTGAGCCTGCGCGTCCGGAGCCTGTGCTCCGCAACGGGAGAGGCCATAACAGTGAGAGGCCCGCGTACTGCAAATAAAAAAAAAAAAAAAAAGAAAAAAGAAATGCATTTCCATCATAATTGTACATTAAAAGGTTAATAATTTGTTTACTAATATAATCATGTTGTTTTGATCTATTTGTTCTAGTCCCAGTTTTATAAAATCCTTGTAATTAAGGACAGTCTCTACTAGATTCTGTGATTAAATATCTTTTAGTCTCGGATTGTGTGGTGCTGTGACTTTTTATCTTTTGTTTTTTTTAGAAATTTTATTTATTTTATTTATTTTATTTATTTATTTTTGGCTGCGTTGGGTCTTCGCTGCTACGTGCGGGCTTTCTCTAGTTGCAGTGAGTGGGAGCTGCTCTTCGTTGCAGTGCGCTGACTCCTCTTTGCGGTGGCTTCGCTTGTTGCGGAGCACAGGCTCTAGGTGTGCGGGTTTCAGTAGTTGTGGCTCGCGGGCTATAGAGCACAGGCTCAGTAGTTGTGGCGCACGGGCTTAGTTGCTCCGTGGCATGTGGGATCTTCCTGGACCAGGGATCGAACCCGTGTCCCCTGCAATGGCAGGCGGATTCTTAACCACTGCACCACCAGGGAAGTCCCTATCTCTTGTTTTCATATTTCTTTATGTTTTATCTTTCCTGGGCATTAATTATGAGAAATTCAGAGAGTTTACATGAGGTGATAGTAACTAGATTAACTGGTTTTATCTTAATTTTACATCTCTTTTAAGTTTATAATATATATCTTACCTTATAAGTTATTTAGTTTTAGTTATTTTCAATATTATTGAAATTAACTTTAGTTATTTTCAATATTAGTTATTGAAACTTTAGTTATTTTCAATATTATTAGCTTCTTTATTCCTTTATTAATAAGGTCTCTCGAGTTCTTATTTTTCTCTAAATTGTATTCTACTCTGTTTTTAACTACTTCATATCTTATTCTTAATTAGTAGCTTCAAGTGTATCTTCAGTCATTTTCACCCATTTTCATCTTCTTTAAGATTCTTCTCACCAGGTGGCTGGTTTTATACCAGTTTACATTCTACCTGACTGTAACCAGAATTGTTTATCTTCCTTCTCGGAGGTCATGCATATATTCACCTGGCATGTGGCTCATCATAGGGCCAAGGAGGAATGAGCTGAGCTAGGGATGACAGGAAACTTGTTAGGACCGGAATGGAAGGGATCTGGGGTGGGAAATGGCTGCAGGCAATATTGGAGAGAAAGAGGGGCCAGATCATATACGCTCTGATTCTCTGCCTAAAGCATCCCCAGATTTAACAACACTTTCTGCCTTTTCTCTTTCTACTTACAGCTCAGGCACAGCCCTCATCATGTTGTTTGTTCATAAAGTTACCTCCCCACTGGATGAGAGCTGGAGACCAAAGGTTGCATCTTAATCACTGTTGCATGTTCCCAGCACACAGCACAGTGAAGTGATTCAACCACCAGTGGTCAATAAAACAGTGAATGAATGGTACTCAAAGCCAGGAACGAGGCATAAGCAAAGAAAATGAAAATGGCGTAGCATGTATGTACCTTCATGGACAATAACACACGTCCTACACATTCAACTAAGAAAACAAAGAACAGTCTTGTCACAGGACTTCTGTTTGCTCAAAAAATCCCGAGGCCCTGTTCTCTCCTGCTATTAATCGGTTCTGAACATAAACTAATAAGACAACACCTTCCTAAGGTCTTATTTGATGAGAGTACTCTAGACTCTACAGTTTCTGTTCTTTTAATAACTACAAGTTTCCTATGCATTGGGGCTTTAGGGTTACTACTGAATTGGATTCAAGACTCACTCCCCAGTCTCCTTTCACTGAAACACGGCATTGGTCCCCTCTGAGATCTTGGCTTTCCAGATCCTCAAAGCTTCATTTCACTGAATCCACCCAGACCACCAAAAGTAATGCAAAGTGCAGTTGGGGATAAGGGCAAGTAGCCTCTGAACATGTGGAAATTATGGGGTGTGGTCCTCTTGAAATGTCTAACTCAAATTGGAACCTTCTTCTGAGTTCCTGACCAGCAAATCAAAGGGCTAACTGTGTGTCTTACAAACTCTACACGTGTGGAGCAGAATAATTGGTTTCCATTCTGTCCCCAGTACCCTCCCTCTCCACCTGCTCCATCCTGCACCACCCCCTGCCCCTGTGCTCTCCATCTCTGGACCCGCTGCCTTAATCTACCCTCACTCATGCACACACTCCTCCCTCAGCCCCCTCCAAGTTCTGCTGATTGTACTTTCCAAGTTCTTATCAACTCCACATCCCTCGCTATTTCTAGTGCCACTCCTAATCAGCCTCGACTCCTCCCAACCTCTGTGGTCTCCTTGTTGGCTTCTTAGTTTTCTCTGTTTACCCCTTCTAATCCATTCTCCTTTGGGCAGCCGATGATTTTTGTAAAAATACAAATTTTATCCCACTGGAAACTTGCTAAATTTTTCTGGAACCTTCCCCTTACACTTAAAAATCAAGTCCAGGATCCTCAATGTGCCTCTACAAGCGTTCCAGGATTTAGCCCTTGCTTGTCCAGAGAGGTTCACCTCACGCCAGCCTCCCGATTGGTCACAATGCTCCTATAATAATGGCCTTTTTTCAGATTGTGTATGCTTTTTGTTCATGCTCTTTCTCCTCGTTAGAATGTTCTTCTACCCACTTTTTAGTTTCTTAATTTCTACCCGTCCTTCAGATGCCTGAGAACTGCCCCCCTACAGCAATTAAGATAAAGGGAAGCAAACAGGAGCATAAGAAAAAACAGTAGCTTGTAGTTTCAATGGTGTCAACAAACGGAAATCGTAAGATCACATCAGCGCTGGATAATTACCCAGAGAACGCAGTGTGCGCACATGCGCGCGCGCGCACGCGCACACACACACACACACACACACACACACACACAAGTTCTGTTTTTTTTTAAAAAAAACTAAAATGTAAGCATCTTAATGGAACTTTAGGGAAGCAAGGTCTTTTACTTAGGAATAGGCTTCAGAGGTAGCAAGAGAAATAATAACAGTTACTCAAAGAAATATAAGTTTATTTTTCTCACACAACACTAAGTCTCAAGGAGTCAGTCTAGGAATGGTATAGCAGTTCGGTGATATAATCAGAGTCATGGGCTCTTTCTAGCTTTCTGCTCCATTTACATTCAGTATGTTGGACCTTACTTCCATGCTCATCAACACCTCACAGACCCAAGATGGCTGCTGCACATCTAGGCTAAAGTCTCTATTCCAGGCAAGAAGGAGAACTGGAAAAGGCAGCTTATAGCTCATTAGCTGAAACTGTGTCACATGGCTGCCCCTACATGTAAGAAAACTGGGCAATTGAATGTTAACTTTTACAGCTTCTCCAGGAGAGACAGGTGAAAAGGAAAGGGTTTAGAAATGGAGATTGTGTGAGCATATGAGCATGCTAGGACTAGTAAAGTAATGGTACTGTAATTAAATGGTAATTAATTAATTAAATGGTGTTGTAAATAGTTTATTTCCATATTTTAAATGTCACAGGTATTGTCTTTTATTTAGCATTCTGTCACTATTACATTTACCAGGACTTCTGCAATTTGTCTCCCAATATGTCCCCCGATTTTATTTCATTTTCTCCATAGATTAAGATTTCTTAGTGTGTTCATGTGTGTATTATTATTATTTTAAAACAATAGGACTCTTCAAGGACCTGGGTTTGCTAGCAGAGTAAACCTATTCAGAAATGGAGCAACACTGTTATGAGAATGAGAATGGTTTTCTCCACAGCCACCTGCCCTTTTAAATTCCAAGATTCATCCAGCTAAAAACTATCATCATTAACAATAAAACTTCCTTTTATAAAGGGAAAAAAAAAAAAAAGATCCCGGGGAACTCAGCAAACATTTCATGCCTCTAAGAGACACCAGGTGGCAGTGCAGCGTAAGAAGTGAGTGGATCTAGTTGGATCCATACCTTGATTCCATCAAATTGAATAAATAAATATAATTTTTAAGTGTGTGCCTTATCCAGATCCTTGTGCCACCAGTTCATCATGGTTTCAACCTCCTTTCCAGAAATGAGCTATGCATGATGCCCTTTGCGTGACACACATTTCATTTGGCTTATTAACATAAAAATTCTCTTCAGATGGGAGATTGTTTACTGGAAACACAACTGTGTTGTCTAATGCAACATCACCCAAGGCATTTTAGGAAATGATGAGTTCACACCTTGATATCTGTGTCCACAACTCTGGGTCATATAGGCCCTCCATGGGTAAATGTTTGTGGGGCAGAATGGCTTAGGCAAACTACCTGCTTTTAAGGGTGAGGCTCTAAGGCTCTAAGGGCTGTATTCTTTTCTCCTCTAGGAATTTTGAATCCAAAGATAAAACAGAGACACATATGAAGAGCAAAGTCGCTTTTTCTTTTTTTAAAGAAAAGTATAGTGGCACTTTCATCTTCAAACATATATTCCTTTTTCTGAATCCACTGAGATTTCAGACTAAGCTATACACCTTCATCTGAAATGATATAAACTGAGTTGCTAACACAGATGTTTACCTATGGACTAGCTGCTATTATTACTCAACAAATTAACTTATTGGGTTTGTGGTGTAGGGAGGAGGAGGTTTTTTTTTTTTTTTTTAAAATCTTTCGCCTATACAATCAGGAAGCAAGCTGAAAAGGGTAAGTTAGCCTATTCATCTTGACAAGATATTCAGGACTGAACAGTGCCAAGCATAAGGGAAATCTAACTCTTTTCCTATGAGTCCCAGAATTCTGCAGAAGATAAAGATGACTCACATACCAGAAAGTTCTTTAAAAGCATCACTTTATTTGCTATAAGAATATAATCTGGCCTGTCCATACAACCCATCATGCAAAAAATCATGGTAGGCATTTTACAAGCAATGCAGAATTTCAATACTTGTACATTTGCTCAATTAAAAGATTAGCAAAGGCTGAAGAGTAACAGCTTGGGATAAAAGAATACAGAAGGAGTCAACTTTCTTCCTCAGGATCATGGCTTCCAATACCAAGGAGCACAGTCAAGAAAGCACAGCTGGGCTTCCCTGGTGGCACAGTGGTTGAGAGTCCGCCTGCCGATGCAGGGGACACAGGTTCGTGCCCCGGTCCAGGAAGATCCCACATGCCGCGGAGCGGCTGGGCGCATGAGCCATGGCCGCTGAGCCTGCACGTCCGGAGCCTGTGCTCCGCAATAGGAGAGGCCACAGCAGTGAGAGGCCCGCATACCGCAAAAAAAAGAAAAAAAAGAAAAGAAAGCACAGCTACAATCTCAATACCTAAGACTGAATATACTGAGGGACAGGTGAGGACCATCATTTGTGGGTTGATCCACTGGAGGCCACTACCCCATGGACAGTCTCACTGTGTGGCCAAATGACTATGCAGCAAGCACTAAGGCATCTGTATACAAACAGGTAGAAATTACCTGTCGAGTTAACCTAATTCAGGTGGATTAGACTCTACCAGCCTGCAGAAGGGTCCTCTTGCTCAGGCACCAAGCAGGGAGGTAAGAATTAATTGCTTCCTTAATGAAAAGTCACAGTGATTTTCCTTTCTGTATAGCAATTAAATTTCCCTGAACTACCGTTGTAAAGCACATTATAAATAAATTGCTCAATAGCCTGATGGGCACTGAACTCTGGTGCAGACTCAACTTGCAAAACTGTGGTTTATCGGAAATGAATGTGGAGAATAAGAAGAGAAGATGCTACGCACTTTACAATCAGACCCCAAAGGCTGTGGCTCAGGGTACAGTCCCCTCTTTGAGGGGCATCCCAGAGAGTTTTCCCAGCAGTGGGGTGCTCACGGCTACCTCTGCTGTGTACCTATGACTCTCCAGGCTCAGCCATAGCAAACAAAACCTATGTTATCCCTAATCTTCATCGCAAAAGGCAAGAGTGGGGATCATGAAGGCCATTTTCTAGTCAAGCAAACTGAGCCTTTTAAAGGTTATGCCATTTAGACTGAGGACCTGCAACTAGTTATAGACAGAACAGGCCCGGAGATCAGACCTGACAGACAACAAACCTGAAGTTTGCCATCGCACCAGACCATTTCTGAAGGGATCAAAAGCTATTTCTGACCTTGAGATTTTTCTTACCATTTCTGTGAATTTAGTCCCAAAGTAAAAACTTTAGGGAGAGATACAGAAAGGCTAAAAAATGCCACCATGAAGAGAGGTAAGTTATAGACCTCTATCCCGCCAACAGCTGTGAGAGCAATTGGGCTCCCAAAGGGACTCAGATATGTGGTCTGTTGGGAAGATGACCTGAAATTTAACTTACAGTCACCTCCAAACTTACGGAGAAAAATCTGCCAATACGGAATTCAAATTAGCTTCAGCATTTTATACTCTCTTGAACCAGGACCATAAGACTAAATGGACATTTCCTGGGTGAATCTCAAACCAGGAGTCCCTGAGGTACAGGCATCCCATTGACTTCTGGCATTGTCTACCGTGAATGAAGAGGAAAGATGGGAGAAAAGCAGATCCAAAATCCATCTCCTGTAAACTCTCATGTTCTTAAAGGTACAGCAAGGCTATCAGGCATGAGGCATACAATGAGAACCGAAGACAACGGTCTTTATTTTTAACTTGGATCTGCTTTATGAAGCCTAAATTCAAAAGTACATATGAACACAATTCATCAGTTCTCCTTTCCCTCTAAGATAGTTCCATTCAGAAGTACAACTTCTGGACTTCCGTGGTGGTGCAGTGGTTGAGAGTCTGCCTGCTGATGCAGGGGACACAGGTTCGTGCCCCGGTCCGGGAAGATTCCACATGTTGTGGAGCAGCTGGGCCTGTGGGCCATGGCCGCTGAGCCTGCGTGTCCGGAGCCTGTGCTCCGCAATGGGAGAGGCCACAACAGTGAGAGACCCGCGTACCGCAAAAAAAAAAAAAGAAGTACAACTTTTGTTGGGAATGCAATGACTTTGAAAGTTCCATGTTTACTTGAATTGTAAATATTTGTATTAAAAATTGGAAAAGATGTTTTTAGAAGTGCATTTCTTAAATATAATGATTATTATTAAACCGATATTCTCATCGGGGCAAGTCAATTTCCAGGGATGAAAAAAGTGTCAATGGGAAGAATTTCATTTTTTTCTGAATGGGTAGCATCATTTTAACTTGGGTCCAATTTAGACTTTGAAAGATCTATACCAATAAAAGCCGCATGAGACAAGCCTCTTACTGGTTTGCTGCTAGAGGCTGCATGGACTTCCAAATCCTGTGACTGATGGCTCTATAACAGAACAGCAAAGGGGAAACTCACGTATAGGCTTCACCGTGCCTTGGTGGAGTCAACAATGATAGCACCAGCCCTGAAGGCTTCATTCTGGAGACATATCCCACTGTGGCTGGTTAGTGCCCAGAGGCAGATGGGTGGGCCTCTCCCTCACTCCCTCTTCCCCTTGATTTATTTTCTGTTCCAGTTATGTGAGATGTTCTGAATCTTTTTCATTTTGATCCTCTGATCCAGCATCTTGTACCTTGCAGGATGCTCATCACTTTTCTTTGGGACCGAAGGTGCGTAGGCGCTAGATGCATAAGCAGGGTGTTTAAAATGACGCAGAGGAGGCTTGGTGACTGCAGGCCATGCAAAGGAAGACAGACAACGGTTAGCCTCACCAACTACACAGTGCTCCTAAATCCTGGGGGTGACTTCCTGGCCCCCAGACATGTTTGTTTTCTTTAAAACCAGGAAACAAACAGGGTTGAACCCTCACTAGAAATCTTATTGCAAATAGATGAATAAGCACATCATCACTTTGGTCATTCACTTGAAATAAATAAAGATAGGGCTTCCCTGGTGGCGCAGTGGTTGAGAGTCCGCCTGCCGATACAGGGGACGCGGGTTCGTGCCCCAGTCCGGGAGGATCCCGCATGCCGCGGGGCGGCTGGGCCCGTGAGCCATGGCCGCTGAGCCTGCGCGTCCGGAGCCTGTGCTCCGCAGCGGGAGAGGCCACAACAGTGAGAAGCCCGTGTACCGCAAAAAAAAACAAACAAAAATAAATAAAGACAAATGCCTAGGAAAAAAAAATTCCTACAGATAGACAATGATGACCCCAGAATACAAAGGTTCTTTGACAATGAATGGATGGGGTTAAGGAAGTGAGAGGGAGCAGTGACGTCAGTTTTGGAAATAACAAAGCAAACACAGGTGAGCACAGCCATCTCATTAATCAGCACTTAGCACTGTATGTAAGCTTTTAGGGTTGCAAAGTGGCACACAATCCCGAAGTGCTAATAAGAAGCACATCATTGAGAAAATATTTGCAAAGCACATGTATAAAGGTCTTGTACCCAAAATATGGAAAGAACTCTTAAAATCCAACAAAAGGAAACAAACAACCCAATTTAAATATATGCAAAGATCTGAACAGACTCCTTGCCAAAGAAGATATACATATGGCCAAAAAGCATAGGCAAAGATGCTCAACAATTTTTGTCACTCGGGAACTGAAAATTAAAACAACAGTGATATATACTACACACCTATTAGGATGTAGTACTGCTGAATGAAAAAAAGCATATATACATCTAATCTTAATATTATAAAAACATATAACTGTGTGCATAGGAAAATCTGGGAGAACATACATTTAAACCATAGCCGTGATTATCTCTGAGTAGTATAAACATGGCAATTTTATTTCTTTTTAATTGTTTACACTTTCTATTTTTTCTATGATGATCAAGTTTTAGTGATGTAACTTTTTAAAAAGAAACATACTACTAAAAATTTCTTCCATAGAATCAAGTATCAAAGCTATTCTACAAAACTATACATAATGGAAAGTCAGGAAAACTGAGTTTACTCTGCACTTTAGTCCGAGACCTTTCAGAGCACTCACAGCTGAGTATACTTTTCACAGCCTAGAGATCAATATTCATTCACCGACTTGTTAAAGCACTTAACTGTGTGTCCTGCTGATACAACAATGAACAAAACAGGCAGAAACCTCTACCCTCATGGGGCTTCCACTCCAGTAACCCCCTCTGAAACCTGTGACTTGCTTACAGAAGAAAAAGTGTTCAATCATAATAAGTAATGCTATTACTACAAGCTCTACACTATCCACACCTACTTTGCCTTTGGAGTTAGGCTAACACATAAGTTAAGATTTTCAGCAAATGGTCCTATAGTGCCATAATAATGTATATGCAGGTTTAAAAAAATATCTCAGAATGTTTAATTCTGTTTCTTGGGGTAAACAAGGGATTGCAGCACAAAACACTCTAGGAACAAATATAAAAACAGTCCCGTTACCCTGGAGAATGGAGTAGAAACAGGCGAGGGCTTCAAATTAAAAGCTGATGGTCCCCACACTTCTGGGCTAGCTGATTTACTGCTCTTTAAGTCACAGTCCCTCTCCATATTCATTCTATTTTCACTACTCAGCATGAACCCAGCCAAAGTATTATTGAATTTCCCACTTCTCAGCATGAGGAAACATTTACCGTTTGCTAGAATTCTGATCATCAGAACGAAAGCTCTCCTTGCCACTGGAGTCGCTGCAAATAGAGTTGAATCCGCTGATAGAGATCGGCTCCCCACCGAGATTGTGGAAATACTTATATGCCTGCTGTCATCCTCACTCAAAATGTGGGAAAAAATAAAAATTCACACAGTGCTGTTTGTACGCATTGACTGCCTTTCCCCTCTACAGGGGAACATGAAATGATGACAGGGCAAAAGAGCGGCACCTGGGATGAGGGCACGGTCTTGAATTTAATGAGGACCTTTCTTCCGGGGTGGTGCTGTGGCCACTTAAGGACCCTTTCCTTTGTCTTTTGGCGATTCCTGAGATATTTCTGGAAGGAGATCTGGCACTTTCCCTTTCGATGACTGGGTACCTCCCACAGCTGAACCCAGGCAGTAGTGTTACAATCCTCTTCTGCTCCCTCAACCCAAGCCCCTCCCCGCCCCAAGCAGAGAAGAACCAAATTGGGAACAGAATCCCCTCCCCTTCATATGCTTATCAACAAGATGGACCCTTTTTCTCTTGAAGACACGTTCACAAAGTCTGCTCTTGTCTCCTAGAGCAATTTACTTGGAGAAAACGATCTCATTGGCTAATGAAGATTTGACAAAGACACGTTTCTCTGCACAGAGCCTGAACTTGGGAAAGTCATTCTCTATATTACTTTCAAATGTGCTTAGGAAAAGAAAAGTTCAAGACAAAAACTGACACATCATCATCCTTTATTATACAATTACAATGTTTGTTTTTCATAGACGTTAGCGCTCTTTTAGGAGTTTTAATCCTCATTTGTTTCAATCTTATCTTTTTCATAAACGCAATTTCTCCCAAAGGTGTCTCTGACTTTCGCCCTTTCGTCTGCCATCACCAACTTTTTATTCTCTCTCTCTGAGGCCACTTTGCTTGGTGGCGACTTTTTTTCCCATAGGAAAATAATGCATAGACTTATTCTTCTTCGGAAAATAGACTGCGATTTATTCATATATCAAATGTAACTGTGTTAAAGTTAAACTAGTATGTCCATGGCAGGACTTCTCAGAGACCTAAAGGATGGCGACATGTATCATGAATCCCTAAGAACAGCCAACAGCATGTGTTTTTCTCATTTTGATTAGGCCAAGGCGCCCCCTTTATCAGGAGCATGTCACACTTTCGGAAAGACTGGTTTAATTCATTATCACGTCATAACATGTTGTATGTTATTAATTCGGTGTGCCCTGTTGTTTGCACTGACAGCAGGCAGAAGGAATGGTCACTAGTGCTCGACTAGTCTACGTGCACCCTAATTCCCGTGCAGTAAACCATGATCTGCATTAGAACCCAAATCTGTGTCTTCAATCCCCCACGGCTTCAGTGTGATCTCGCAGGGCCACTGCACAGTAGCAGCAACTGGGGAAATTTCTGAATCTCTGCTGTAGAGGACTGCCTCCAAAAGCAGAAACTTAATTTACTCTTAGCTTCTGAATAAATTCTAATATTGGCACCTTTAAAAAAAAAAACAAAAGTGTTCTGCATGTGTTTTCTTCTCTTTCAAAGATAATGCCATAAAATGACCTTTGGAAAAAACATTTCCACATGTAGACATTTTCTAACTGCATTTACACACACACACACAAAACACAGACACTAATAAGATAAAAAACAATCATTTATTGCCTCATAAATGTTGCTTTACATGAAGAACAAAATCCCACTGCCATACATTCCATTTCTAAAATAGTGTCTATTGATATGTCTGAAATTTGATACAAAGTCCTTATAAAAATGCTCAAAAATCATCCATGAGTTTTGAATTGCAAGGGATTGATGTGTCAACATCCGTTCCACGAGGATAAAATGATACAAGAACTGAGCCTGTGATTTTCATTTCAGGATCCGTGATGGTAAAATAATGATAATATCTGACATACACCGTGTACCAGGCACAATGCTAAGAATTTAATGTGAACCAGCCTTTAATCTTCACTACAATACAACAGGCAAGCACTGTTATCACCCCCCCCCCTTTTTTTTTTTTTTTTTTGCGGTACGCGGGTCTGTCACTGTTGTGGCCTCTCCCGTTGCGGAGCACAGGCTCCGGACGCGCAGGCTCAGCGGCCATGGCTCACGATCCCAGCCACTCCGCGGCATGTGGGATCTTCCCAGACCGGGGCACGAACCCGTGTCCCCTGCATCGGCAGGCGGACTCTCAACCACTGCGCCACCAGGGAAGCCCCGATCACCCCCTTTCTGAGTGAGGAAACTGAGGCTTTTAAGTAACTTGCCAAAGTTTGAGTGAGGAAACTGAGCTTAAGTAACTTGCCAAAGTTTACACAGCCAGCATTGCAGGAAGTCTGGATTCTGGGTTCACATCCAAGTGGTCTAGCCTCAGACCTCACATATTTAAAATAACCCGGGACCAAAGTTCAGAGTAAGTTTTAATAACTACCATAATAAGTTAAAATAGTAATTCATTTATACTATCAATAATTTGAGTATATATCTGTGATATATGGGATTCTTGAATACCATTGTTAGTAGCCATAATCATACTTCCCCCAAAGCAAAAGCAAATCATTCCTCCTTAATACAATTTGTGTGGTAATGGCTCAGGAAGGAATTGCATAAACATCGTGGCTAACAGGTCTCTTAAATAACTGCTTTTGTCTCTTCCCTCACCTACATGGGTTTGGGATGGAACAGGTATTCCAGAGGTCTAAGCATCGGAGACAAGCAAACAAGTCAGGGGAGCCCCAGGGTCTTGGGTGAAATTTTTAACTTGGTAGTTCTCACCCCTCACTGCATATGAGAACCACCTGGGGAGCTTTTAAAAATCCTGAGTACCCCAGACTCATGAAAGCAGAATCTGTGTGGGGTTAGGCTGAGGCCTCAGGAGTTTCTAAAGCCCTTCAGATAATTCCAGTGTGCCGGAGTTTGCAAACTACCGTTTCAGTCTCGCCAATCTTCCCCCTCCTTATCTTCACAAAGGGAACGACAGTGATAATATTTTGCACACACTGCAAGTGTTCTATAAATTGTAAAGAGCTAGCCCGGGCTCTTGCTATAGTTTGATCACAACGAACTGCCTGGCTGGTGAGGAGTCCTTTATGCATCAATTATAGTTACCTGTGGTCTTCAAAATTAGGCTTTTTTTTTTTTTCTCTCCTACCCGCATAGTTTGTTCTTCCTGTTGGGTCTAACATGAAGACAAAAGCTCTGAGAAATGAAGAAACAAATGTTCTTTCTGTTGGAAAAAACAACTTTGATGCTATCACTTGAGGATTGTGAGGAAATCTGCAACACTCAGAGTCAGCGATCCTTCCTAAATATATTGAGCACTTGGAAAAGCAAAGATAAGACCAAAGAGGATGTTCCTGGTGTCTGACTAAGGCGTGAGAGCAAGAGTGGGTGCTTTGAAGTCGGAGAGAACTGGTTTTAAAGCCTCCTTCACCTCCCCCAGCTGTTTAGTCTTAGGCAAACACCCCCCCCTCTCTAAGTGTCACTTTTCCCCTCTGAATAACAATGTTACACACTTAACAGGGCTTCTTGGGAGGACTCAGCGAGATGGGGCATGTGAACCATGTGAACCACAGTGACTGGCATAAAGAAGGCCTACAGTTAAGGGCAACTTTTATTATTATTGTAGTGACAGTGACCATGTCCAGGGGAACTGCTGGTGGGTAAGGGGAGCTCTGGAAAGACTCTGGGACAGGCACCACCATCCCTGGCAGCGCCGATCTTGGGCTGGTGGAAAGGGTGTTGCTCACTCCTTCTGCCCTTTTCAGAGAATCGGCCTGACATCAGTTTCGCCCTCTGGATTTGTCTTCTCTCTGGACTCTTTCTAGCTTCTTCCTGGGACAACTTCTCAGAGCATCTGGAATTCCAAACCCGACTTATACCTGTTTCTGACTGAGGCAGCCACACTAGCACATTTGGTATGAATTAACTGAGTTCTGAAGATAAGCTCGTGGGAAGACACGCAAGCAGCCAAAAGACTCCTCTCACTAACATCAGCTCCACAGAGAGTGGGATCAAGACGGGTTCATCCCAGTCCCAAAGGAAGAAACACACCCTTTAAAATTAGCAGTTTGGCTGAATTGGTTTTCATAGCTGGTCTTTTCCTTAAAGGGCAAGTGGAAGATGTTAATTTGTCTCACCAGAACAGGAGACTTGGTCCTTGTTCAATATCTAGGCTTCCCAGCAAACAGTTTTAAAAATGAAAGTGAAGTATAACAACTTTTTGTGAACCCGGGGCTTTGCTGTTTAAGGAGCCCAGTAGCATGGCCTGTCCTCTGCGCAGTTCAGTGTCTTTATATCCATTATCTTATTTGTAGTCGCCCCTCACCCATCCTTGGAAGGGAGTCAGATTCAGTTCTTTCTCTGTCCCCATATGACTGGGACACATAATTTCAGTTTCCCATAAAAAGAAAAAAACAGATAGTAACACTCACTGC
This sequence comes from Aethalodelphis obliquidens, assembly GCF_003676395.1. Lineage (NCBI taxonomy): Eukaryota > Metazoa > Chordata > Mammalia > Artiodactyla > Delphinidae > Aethalodelphis > Aethalodelphis obliquidens. Next base: position 44,568,707 of record NW_020837949.1, on the reverse strand, counting down.
AGAGGCCTGAGAATGACAAGAAAGCAACGTGTTAGAAACAGCCAGCACAGCGCTGACACACAGTAGGCATTCACCCAGTATCAGTTTCCATCCCTCTCCTCAGAGGCAGATCCTACATTTCAGGAATTATCTGGAAGATTTGCAATTGCCAGGAAAACTCAGCAGCAGAATAGTTTCCCAGCTAGGGAATTGCTTTGTCTCCTCAAGACATGAAAGCGTTACATGAAGGCCATGCTGATAGGTCTTCCTTCCTTTTGCAGAAATACAATCTAGCGACATGAACCCAGCCAGAAAATTACTCTTAAACCATGCACATTAGATGTAGTGCTGTCTAAGGTGAGGGTCTATTCTTAAACTCTTCAAGGTGTAGTTTATATTAAAACTAGAATACTTAAACCCAGCATCTACATTGGAAAAGACTCTGGTTCTCCAAGGACTCTTCCTCAAGAAAATGGGAATACTAACTAATCTACTGGTTCCATATCTGAAGCTTACAGAGCAAAGAGCACAGGAGACAGGAAGCTTGCTGGCTGAGAAGCTATCCAGAAAAAGGCCAGTTGACACTGCCTGAACCAAACCACTCCCTAGTGTGGAAAGATCACCTGACCAGCATTTCCAGGTCCCCAGAGGAATACACGGCCACAGGGAAAAAAATAAACCACATAGTTTTATTGCCCTTCATCCAACCGGAAGCTGTTTGCTTCCACCTGCATTTCTCAACCCTGGATGCCCATCAGATCACCTGGAAAGCTTCAGATTTACTGCATTCCTAAGCCCCACCTCCAAGAGTCTTGAAAGTAATCTGTTATTTTAAGGTGAAGCCCAAGCAAGTATGTTTGTAACGCCCAGTGGTTCTAACTCGTAGCCAGGTTGAGAACCACTGGCTTAGGTGCCGACGTTGTTTTGAGAATATGTCGGCTTATCCTTACGTTTCGAGGGATGCTTGGGGCAGCTGACAGGGTCTGGTCATTGCACACAGGAGTGGCCAACCCTTGGCCACATGCTAAGATCTGTGACAAGAATCAAATCCATGAAGATCTACTTTTGGGAGAGGTGGTGTGGTATTGTGAGAGAAGCGTGGGTTTGGGGTGTCACAGAACTGGATTAAACTATTACCAGCTGTGAGATCCTAAGGAGATAATCTGTTTTGGGATTCAGGGTTTTGGGTTTGTTTTTTTCTGTAAAATGGGGAAAATGGTAACTTCTTTGCATGGTTGTTGTGAGGATTTTAAAGGGGCTATAACTGAGATAATGTAGGTATGGTACCTTGCAACCTCGCAGAGTGCCAGTATGTCGTAGGTGCTTGGTATGTGGCTACCATCATTACACAGCACAGGAGATGAAAGGTCATCACAAGGAGCTTTTTAATGGTGGCCTCCCTGGTGGATTTCTTATTATAGTACAGAAAAGTCATGTCATTCCCCGTACAAATGGATTTTACCACATGAAAGACCTCAGCACACAACGAAGAGATGAACTTAATGAATTTATTTGTGACTATTTGGCAGAGAACAAACCACTGTGATTCACAAAAGGCTAATTATCCAAAATGGGCATTTGTGGGGAAAAATTACATATATATATATATATGTTTGTTTTTCCATTCAGCTACCTAAGGGAAACACTTTGCTGAAACCCAGTGCCATTTTAAGCAAAGCAGAATCATCTATCCCACATTCTAAACTATTTATACCATGTACAAATACTGAGCCTCATTCAGTCACTTTGGGCTATTCCTTACCATGAGCTGGAACCCCCAGATGGGAAGGGTGGCTTAGATACCCAACCAGGATGGAAGGAGTTTCAGTCCCTGAACTCCAATCTTGACGTAATTAGGAAAATGACAAACAAATGACTTTTGATTCTTAAGACTCTTTGCATTTACTATGCTGAGCCATAATAATTCTTTGAGTCACCTTCATTGGAAGCCATTCTCGAACCACTGATTCCCTGGTCTTTGAGATACCTCTTCCTTATGCTTCACCCTACAGATCACTGATCCTGGCTATAAACTTCATTAGGACGGGACAGGGTGTTATACACATTTGCATCCCCAGAATTTAATCCCGGTACTGATAACAGTTGGTGCTGAAAAATATTTAATGAATGAGTAAACTACTCGGCATCCTACTCAGTAACCTTCATAAATCTCTCATTTACTAAAGAAGAGGGGAATCACTTAGAATACACACCAGCTGACACAGCTGACTAGAATCTACAAAACCTAATACTTCTCCTTTGCGTCAGCAATGCCTTGATACCTAGATTTGTTGCCTGTGTTTGCTCAAAGAAGAATGTCGGCAAGCTCCTTTCCTTTGAAGTTTCAAATTTGAGGCCTGAGCACTTTTGTTTTACACCAAAGCTATAACCTCAACTCAGGTCTTACTATCGCCTGGAGAGGCTGAGGCACGGTTTTCAAGTCTCTCTGACAAACAGGTGAAAGAGCAGGAGCAATTAGGTAAGGCTGGAAAATAAGCTCTTTTCTTATTCAAACAGCTGCTAGCTATTAAATGCCCTGCGACCTTATGATTTAATGATTAATCGTTTAATTTAATAAAAATATTATTTTAATTAATAAAAAAGAATAAGAAAGCCCTCCCTCAAGGAGATGATCATCTTCAATCGAGTTCTTTGTTTTCATTTTGTTTCTCCGGGCAAGCACAAAGAACATGAGGCATGCTCTTTCAAAGGAGAAAAATATTTGGGAGATTACGCAAGCTAAGTCTTTTGTTCGATTTTTTTTCATCAGTGTGTGCCTTTGTCCACGTGTGCATCTGAAGATGGGGAGTGTAAGGCCAAATCAGTAGCTCTGTCCTTTGCTCACACCAACTATGACCTCTGCCAGAAGAAGCCTGTAAAGTTAAATTTCTTTAGGGTTCTAGAGCTCTGAAGTGCTAAATCACGTATAACAAATGTGTTTTGCTCTAGTCCACAGTAAGAATGACAACCGGCATCCCTTAAACTGAACTCAAGATAGAAGGCAATTGCAGAGACCACTCGTGGGAATCTTTACTTAAAATTAAGACAATGCAGGATCCCTCCACACCCCACAGCTGTGCCTGAAATCGGTACCTGCATAATTGTATTCTACCCCAGGCAGAGTACAACTGTGAAAGAAAGGCTGTTCCAGTGTGGACTGTTTGACATCAGTCTTTACCCCTGACAATGAAACTCGAGCAAAGAGCACAGGATTGCCACCTGCTAACTTTGGGCAAGCTATTTATCTGAGTATGCCCCAGTTTCCTAATTTGTGAAATGGAGATAACAGTACCTTCCTTAGAGGGTTGTTGTGAAGATTAAATGAGATAATACGTGTGAAGAACCTAGCATTGTCCCTGATATTTGATAGATGTGCAATACATACCAAAGTATTTACTGTTAAAAACCTGTATTAGGAAGATCAGAAGTTACCATTTTTGAAGTTAATCACTCAGTAACTTACAATACACATAATATTTTGTTTTTGTAAAAGCAACGTAAGCTTCCTAAAATGTCTTCAGACCTCAGGGCTGGTCAGTTCTCTTCTGAGGAATCCTCTGAATGGATGTTTTATCCGTAGTCCCCTAGAACAGGACACACAAAAAATGTCATTGCAAGCCAGTTGGCATCTCAACGCACCAACTCTTTCTACATCAGGCAACGGAGATTAGAAGCAGAGCTGCATCTATTGCCAACACTACCATGCAAGCCAGAAGCTGCACACACAGGAGCAATCAGCTATCTGCATCAGCGAATGACTACGGTACTGTGCCTTTCCATCTAACGATCACTTCGGAAAAGTGATGTGACCGAGGCGCTGGGGGCATCTGCTCAGAAGCCACTGACTAGTCTCCATCGTTAGCAGTCATGATTGGAAGAGAAGCTCTGGGCCACTCCTCCAGCGAGAGCCAACATTGGCTCAGCTCTCCATCATTTACGGCCCGCCCATGAGCTTGACTGCGTTCACAAACCTCATGGGGCACACTTGAAGTTGGCACTAGAAGAAAATTGTCTGCAGGTGCTATTACTTTACCATCTAAGAGTCACTTTGCTATGGGCGTGCAAGGAATCAAGGTGATGTCCTCAGAGCAGTTTCCGGGTGCTGGCGTGTCAGGAGACAGCTTTGATAATTTTGGAAACCACACAAGCAGTTCTTTAATGAAGTGGTCTCTGGTGGCTTCAGGACTGACACATGTGACAAACAAAACTGTCTCGGAAGACAGTCACAGGTTTTTCACTAGGAAATTCTTTAATATATAATATTTGAGCAAACAGAAACTATAATTAATAATATAACAAATACCCAGGTACTCTCTCAATACAGTTTAAGCAGATCTTAACATTTTGCGTATTTGTTCAAAAATTTGTTTAAAGAGATTAAATACCAAGGTAGAATTTAAGTACCTAATATACCCTTCCCTTCCCCCCACAAAAAAACATCCAGAATTTGATGTTTATTATTCCTGTGCATATAGTCGTTCAATTATTGCATCTCTATGCAACCACAAAATATCTACTTTTATTTTTGCTTGTTTTTTAAAGATAATACAAATTGCGTTAGATGGTATAAATCTTATTGAAACTTGCTTTTCTTGCCCAACATTATGTTGAGCATTGTTTGCAACAGCAAAAAAAATGGGAAACCACCATCGACAGAAAAATGATTAAACATCCTGTAGCACATTTATATAATAGGATATTGTACAGATGTTAAAATGGATGATGCTTTTCAAAGAACTAGCTTTATATTTTGCATGGAATTTCTTCTGCCATACATTAGCAGACTTTCTGGGAGTTTTTCTTAAAAGTGTTTCTTTTAAAAGAAGGACAGGGCTGGATTTTGTTTTTTTTATCCAAATTTCTGTATTTTAAGAGCAGAGTTTGAACCATTTGCAATTATTCTTATTACTGATCGTTTTGGACTTGATTCTACTCTCTAATTTTATAATCATTCTTTATTCCTTGCTTCTTTTTTTTCCTTTCTGCCTTATATCAAGTAGATACATTTTCTGTATTCCCTTTCTTTGTTGTTGTTCATTTGCTGACTTAGATGCTATAGGTTATATTTCTGTTATTTTACTGATGATCCTTTGTGTTGCAAAAAAAGTTACAAAATTACAAAGCTCTGCCCGAAGACAGAATAGATCTTAGCATTCCTTAACTCCCTCTTAAATATCCCCTCTTCCATCTATAGCTTCTGTTTCCTATTTTAACGCAAAAAATATGGACATTATTTTTATGGTGACTAATTACTCACATTTACCAACATGCTTTATTTACTTGTGTGCTCACCATTAATTCCTGTCTCTCACACTTTGCTTTTGGGTTCACCTTTCTTCCTTTTGAGGTATGTCCCTTATACTTCTTTTAGTGAAGTCTGGAGTGCTAAATTATGTCATGGTAAACCTAAAATGTTTTTACTTTGCCTTCATTCATAACTAATAATTTAGCTATTTTAGCTATTATATAATGCTTTATTTTCCCTCAGCCTATGAAAGATATATCTTCATTGTCTTTTGGCATCTGCTGTTGCTAACGCAAATTTTGCTGTCAGTTGGTTGTCATTTTATTACAGGCAACCTGCTCGCAGCTCCCTTGAACATAACCAGCTTCTTATAGCATTTAATATTTTCTCACCCTTGACATAATTTGGAACAATCTCACACAATGCATTTCGGTATGTGTTTGGTATTACTTAGGTATGGCAAGTGAGGTGCATTTACTGTCTAGGAATTTGAGCCTTTAGAGCTGTTTATCTATCTTCCATGCTCTTTCATTTTTAAAATTGAGATATAATTCACATACCATATAATTCACCATTTGAAGTGTACGGTTCAGTGCTTTTTATTTTATTCACAAGGTTGTGCAATCATCACCAATTTTTTTTTTTTTTTTTTTTTTGCGGTACGCGGGCCTCTCACTGTTGTGGCCTCTCGCGTTGTGGAGCACAGGCTCCGGACGCGCAGGCTCAGCGGCCATGGCTCACGGGCCTAGCTGCTCCGCGGCATGTGGGATCTTCCCGGACCGGGGCCGAACCCGTGTCCCCTGCATCGGCAGGGGACTCTCAACCACTGCACCACCAGGGAAGCCCCATCACCAGTATTTAATTACAAAACATTTTCTTTTTTTTTTTTTCTCACATCTTTATCGGAGTATAATTGCTTCACAATGTTGTGTCAGTTTCTGCTGTACAACAAAGTGAATCAGCTATATGTATACATATATCCCATATCCCCTCCCTCTTGAGCCTCCCTCCCCCCCCCCATACCATCCCTCTAGGTGGTCACAGAGCACTGATCTGATCTCCCTGTGCTATGCAGCAACTTCCCACTAGCCATCCATTTTACATTAGGTACTGTGTATATGTCCATGCTACTCTCTCACTTCATCCCAGCTTTCCCTTCCACCCCTGTGTCCTCAAGTCCATCTCTATGTCTGTGTCTTTATTCCTGCCCTGCCACTAGGTTCATCAGTACAGCTTTTTTAGTTTCCATATATATGAGTTAGCATACAGTATTTGTTTTTCTCTTTCTGACTTACTTCACTCTGTATGACAGACTCTAGGTCCATCCACTTCACTACAAATAACTCAGTTTCGTTTCTTTTTATGGTTGAGTAATAGTCTATTTTATATATGTGCCACATCTTCTTTATCCATTCATCTGTTGATAGACATTTAGGTTGCTTCCATGTCCTGGCTGTTGTATATAGTGCTGCAATGAACAGTGTGGTACATGTATCTTTTTTTTTTTAAGTTGACCATTTTTTGATATAAATTTATTTTTTTTTTATTTTTGGCTGTGTTGGGTCTTCGTTGCTGTGCACAGGCTTTCTCTAGTTGTGGTGAGTGGGCTACTCTTTGTTGCGGTGCACAGGCTTCTCATTGCGGTGGCTTCTCTTGTTGCAGAGCACAAGCTCTAGGCATGCGGGCTTCAGTGGTTGTGGTGCGTGGACTCAGCAGTTGTGGCTCACAGGTTTAGTTGCTCCGCGGCATGTGGGATCTTCCTGGACTAGGGCTCGAACCCGTGTCCCCTGCATTGGCAGGTGGATTCTTAACCACTGCACCACCAGGGAAGTCCACATGTATCTTTTTGAATTATAGTTTTCTCAGGGTATATGCCCAGTAGTGGGATTGCTAGGTCATATGGTAGTTCTATTTTTAGTTTTTTAAGGAACCTCCATACTGTTCTCCATAGTGGGGTATCAAGTTACATTCCCACCAACAGTGCAAGAGGGTTCCCTTTTCTCCACGCCCTCTCCAGCATTTATTGTTTCTAGATTTTTTGATGATGGCCATTCTGACTGGTGTGAGGTGATACCTCATTGTGGTTTTGATTTGCATTTCTCTAATGATTAGTGATGTTGAACATCTTTTCATGTGTTTGTTGGCCATCTGTATGTCTACCTGGGAGAAATGTCTATTTAGGTCTTCTGCCCATTTTTGGATTGGGTTGTTTGTTTTTTTGATATTGTGCTGCATGAGCTGCTTGTATATTTTGGAGATTAATCCTTTGTTAGTTGCTTTGTTTGTAAATATTTTCTCCCATTCTGAGGGTTGTCTTTTTGTCTTATTTATGGTTTCCTTTGCTGTGGGAAAGCTTTTGAGTTTCCTTAGGTCCCATTTGTTTATTTTTGTTGTTATTTCCATTTCTCTAGGAGGTGGGTCAAAAAGGATCTTGCTGTGATTTATGTCATAGAGTGTTCTGCCTATGTTTTCCTCTAAGAGTTTTATAGTGTCTGGCCTTATGTTTAGGTCTTTAATCCATTTTGAATTTATTTTTGTGTATGGTGTTAGGGAGTGTTCTAATTTCATTCTTTTACATGCAGCTGTCCAGTTTTCCCAGCACCACTTATTGAAGAGGCTGTCTTTTCTCCATTGGATATTCTTGGTTCCTTTGTCAAAGATAAGGTGACCATAGGTGTCACCTATATTTTGGGCCAGTACCATACTGTCTTGACTACTGTAGCTTTGTAGTATAGTCTGAAGTCAGGGAGCCTGATTCCTCTATCTCTGTTTTTCTTTCTCAAGATTGCTTTGGCTATTCAGGGTCTTTTGTGTTTCCATACAAATTATAAAAATTTTTGTTCTATTTCTGTGAAAAATGCCCTTGGTAATTTGATAGGGATTGCATTGAACTTGTAGATTGCTCTGGGTAGTATAGTCATTATCACAATGTTGATTCTTCTAATCCAAGAACATGGTATATCTCTCCATCTGTATATGTCATCTTTGATTTCTTTCATCAATGTTTTATAGTTTTCTGCATACAGGTCTTTTGTCTCCTTAGGTAGGTTTATTCCTAGGTATTTTATTCTTTTTGTTGCAATGGTAAATGGGATTGTTTCCTTAATTTCTCTTTCTGATCTTCGTTGTTAGTGTATAGGAATGCAAGAGATTTCTGTGCATTAATTTTGTATCCTGCAAATTTACCAAATTCATTGATTAGTTCTAGTAGTTTTCTGGTGGCATCTTTAGGATTTTCTGTGTATAGTATCATGTCATCGGCAAACAGTGAGAGTTTACAAAACATTTTCTTCACCAATAAAAAAAAATCCCATACCCATGAGAATTCACTCTCCATTCTTCTCCCTCCCCAGGCTCTAGTAACCACTAGTGTATGTTCTGTCTCTATATATTTGTTTATTCTGCATATTTCACATAAATGGAATCATACAATATGATATGGCCATTTGTGTCTGGCTCCTTTCACTTGGCAAAATGTTTTCAAGGTTCTTTCATGTTGTAGACTGTATCAGTACTTTCTTCCTTTAGTACGGTCAAATAATAAGCTATTGTATGGATATACCACATTTTGTTTATATATTCATCAGTTGATGGGCATTTAGGTTGTCTCCAGTTTTTGGCTATTATGAGTAATCTTGCTATGAATATTTGTGGACAAGGTTTTGTGTGAACCTATGTTTTCAGTTCTCTTGAGAACATACCTAGGAGCAGAACTGCTGGGTGTTATGGTCACTCTATGATTAACATTTTAAGGAACTGCCAAACTGTTTTCCAAAGTAGTTGCACCATTTACATTCCCATCAGCAATGTATGGTGGTACTAATGTTTCCATATCATTGTCAACACTTGTTATTATCCATCTTTTTTATTCTTGCCTTTCTAGTGCATGTGAAGTGGTATCTCACTGTGGTTTTGATTTGCATTTCCCTAATGACTAATGATGTTGAGCATCTTTTCACGTTCCATTTGCCTATCTTCTTTGGAGAAATGTTTCTTCAAATCTTTTGCCCACTTTTTAATTGTCTTGTTTGTCTTTTTATTGTTGAGTTATAAGAATTCTTTACATATTCTGGATACTAAATCCTTATCAGATTTATGGTTTGCAAATATTTTCTTTCATTCCATGAATTTTCTTTTAGTTTTCTTGATAATGGAACATTTTTAATTTTGATGAAGTTGTATTATTAATTTTTCTTTGGCAGCTTGGGCTTTCAGTATTATATCTAAGAAACCATTATCTAATTCAAGGTCATAAGGATGTTTTCTTTTCTTTTTTTATATGGTTCCATCTGTACAATATGTTTGGTATAAAGTCCTAAGGACTATCTTCCAACATTAATTCCAACATTAATTCTCTTTTCAGCTGTGTTCTACCTTGAGTTTATACCACCAACTTGTTTTTCTTTGTTTTTAAAAAATCCCAATGACTATATGTTTGTTTGCTTTTTTAAAATTATTATTAATTAATTTATTATTTATTTTTGGCTGCATTGGGTCTTTGTTGTGGTGCATGGGCTTCTCATTGCGGTGGCTTCTCTTGCTGTGGAGCACAGGCTCTAGGCGCACGGGCTTCAGTAGTTGTGGCTTGCATGCTTAGTTGCTCTGCAGCATGTGGGATCTTCCCGGACCAGGGCTCGAACCCATGTCCCCTGCATTGGCAGGCGAGTCCTTAACCACTGTGCCACCAGGGAAGCCCTGTTTGTTTGCTTTTTAACATTTCAGATTTTGGATTGCTTCTTTTGCATATCTCTGTTCTTGTTTGGCTTCAGCATAATTTTCCTTTATTGGTTTTAAAGGATTTTTATTCCTCCGTTTGGCTCTTTGAGTATCCTAAGACATATTTTAAGTTGCTTGACAGCCTGCACCAAGAGCTTGTGGTAGAGGCATGTGCACTGTGGGAGGTAACGTGTGGCGTTTGTGAGGTCACAAGGAGAAACAGCGGGCTGGCTATCATTATGAATGACGTGGAGGGCGTCTGCTAAACAAAGCATGGTTTATTATGTCAAGTGTTTTGAGAACGACCCACTCCACCTCCACAGGCTTTCAAGTGGTTGGAACTCAGATCCTGACACCCAATTTGGGACCACTTTAGACTGCAAAACTAAGGCCAAAGACAGGGTGGCTGAGACTCTGACTCAGAGGTCTTAGAATCCCAGCAGGCCAGCAATAGGTCCCTGGCATAGCAGGCGGGAACATGTTCGTGCAGATGTCCAGTATGTCAGAGGTCCCACCTGACCCAGGAATGTTATGACTTTACAAAGAAGAGCAAACACCATCACTACACACTGAAGTTGTTGGGTTTAGAAATGTTTTCCTCATAATGACTATAATCCTAAGAGCACAATAACCACAAACAGGGACAAGATGAAATGGGCTTCCAGAGACTACAGAGCAAGGTCTACTCAGTACTAAAAAAGTCAGTATAGTTGTATAGTTATAGTTGTATAGCTGTAAGTTAGTATAGTTGATGCAAATCCAATTTCCAAGATGAGCCTTCTTCTGAGGACGGCTGCTTTCTACCTAGTCATAAATTAAATTGGATAATGCTCACTCACACACCAGGGCACCCGGCCTCATAAACATTTATGAGCACAAAATATGTGCTTGTCACCTCAGCAGGCACTGGGACAAAAAAGAATAAGACAGTCCCTACCCTTGAAAAAGCCACCGATCAACGGTTAAAGGACTTATAAGCAAATAATTATACATCAGCATTAATTCTACCTAGATAGTTTGGAGAGACTGCAAAGAGAAATTAACCAGGGGAGAAAAGGGTAAAGACTGTTCTAGGCAGAGTGAGAGGCAAGTAAGTTCAGGGGCTACTCAGTGGACACTGAGTCCAGCTGTTGGACTGGGGTAGGGACACTGCATTAAGTTGAGGCTGAAAAGGCAGATGGACATAGATTATATTTCAGCTAATCTAAGATGCCACTGATTATAAAGTGAACTATTATTTCATGTACAACCAAGAAAAAAATGCTGTTAATTCAATTATAACACCCCATTGCTTGCAAAACATTCCTATTTCAGAGTAGCTACAATGCAAGTCACTGTCCCTCTTTGAATGGATGAAACATGGAAATTTCCCAAAGAAACAATGTAAAAGATAAATTAACATTAGAAAACATAGTTTTTTAAAGATAAACTAAATGCAAACAAAATATGAATATAATTTTTCTCATCAAATTAGTGACGTATCAATGTTAGCAGTAGCAAGAGCAAAGTGAAATGGCAAACTCATTGCTAAAAGTATAAAATAATACTACTTTTCTGGAAATCACTTTGACAATAATGGGTCAAGAACCTAAGTATGTACATACTCTTTGAGTCAGTAATTTTACCTACAGGAATCTGTCCTAAATCCATACTACGGACTCAGAAGAAGACTTATGTACAAGAACATAAAGTTATTAATGATAAAAAGGCAAGCTATATAAATGCCAGATTATTAATGAATACAGTCAGCCCCTTGTATCTACAGATGTGGAACCTGCAGTGATGGAGGGTTAACTGTGGGTGACTTGAGTATCCATGGATTCTGGTATTTCTGGGTAGTCCTGAAACCAATTCCATGGATGCTGTATATAAATAAATTGTGGCATAATCATATGAAATGTTAGTCAATCGCTGAAATATTTTTAAAATATTTAATAACATGGGGGGAAGCTCATAATGTAATAGTAAATTTTAAAAGGGAGGAAACAAAACTCCATGTAGAGTATAATCTCAAACTAGGAAGAAAAAGGTATTTAAGAAACACTGGAAGGAGAGGTAATCTTGATTAGCTCTGGGTGGTAGCATTTTGGCAACATCTTTCCTTCTTTTAATTTGTATTATTTTTCGATTTTTCTACAATGTCCATATTTACCTGTTATAATCTCTCCTTCCCTCCAAATAAATGTGTTTTTCCAAGTTTTACTTGGAACCTAATTTGCATAGAGAATGTAAGCCTATGCATGGAGACAGTGACCAATAGGTACCTCTCATATTAAATAGTGATTACACAGGATTGTCATGAATGCTTAAAATTTTCTAGTAAATGTTAGATAGGATCCAGTACAGATCGTCCATGACCTCCTTATTTCTCAATAGTCGATACTCGCTATGAGCACCCTCTATGAGTCAGTACTATGTTAAATTGATGAGTATTGTTTCTGATTCTTATTATCATGCAGACAGATGAGAAAACAGAAGCTCCAAGAAGCTGAATAAGTGTAGTGAGCCTGCACAGTGTGAACATGGCAAAGCTGAGATTTGAACCCAAGTCTCTCTCTCTCACCAAAAATTCATTCTTCCCCCTGTGCCACCTGCCTCTCAAAGAAATACTTGCATAGCATGTCCCGATGAACCTTAAGGAAGATCAAGATTCTACTCTTTCCATCAGTGAGCAGGAGAGATTGTGAACCAACTATGAATATGTTATGTCCATTCTTGGGAGAACCTTACAAATGTGGATATCAGAGACAAAGCCCTCTGATAACATGGGGTCAACAGGATACACAAGGGGCCAGATTCCCCACTTATCAACTGCTAAACTCAACTCCTGAGAAACGGGTCCTCTCTGCTGTCTGTGATCAACTAAGATTATGAAGCAACGATATTTACCCACCTGGCAAGGTAAGGCGACTAGTGGAGCTAGTGCTTGGGGCTGGTGAGCCATGAGAATGCTTCTTTGTGCCTGTAAAGAGGAAAGAGAGGATGAGAAAGAATAGGATTGTGGACAGACTTTTCAGACCGGTAAATGCTCACGTGCAATGTTATCAAATGATCCAAAAGTTTGGGTCTGAAGACAACATTGAGAAGAAGGTTGGGTGAGGGTGTGGAAGCAAAGCAGGGCATAGTCCATGGTCCAGAAAAGCCAGGAGCACAGGCTTTACCTCTGTGCGTGTGATGGTTCTCGGTCTCCAGACTGGTCTGAGCAGGCAGGCGTGCACTTTAGGATCACCAGGGAAGCGTTCTAAATATGCAGTTACCTGAGCGCCACACCCAGAGATTCTGTGTTCATTGTACCGGGCTGGAGCTCTGGCATTTGGATTTTCAAAGCCCACCCCAGGTGATGCTAATGTGCAGCCAGAGTGGAGAACTGCTGCTGTGAAAGGGAAAGTTCTGGATTTAGAAGTGAGAAGTCAGGGGTTTGTCTCTGCTTTGTCCCTATAGCCTTTACTCCCTATTGGACCTCAAGCAACAAACTTGATTTCTCTGGAACCTCTGAAGAGCTGTGAAGATGAAGTCTTCATCTGCAAAACGAGGGAAATGACAACAACTACATCCAAGTGTTCTGGCGAGAAATAAAGGAAGCGAGGTGAATTGTTCTGCAAAAGAACATTTACACATATGTGTGTGTGTGTATGTTTGTATATATATAATATATGCCTATACACACATACACGTATATATTATTTTATACATCAATATATGTATACACATAAAATGCACATACACATATATACATATATATTTTATCTATAAATGCAAATATTATTTATTCATTTGTTTCTTGGTTTATTTGGCCATACAGAGTGGGGCAAAAGAGGCCTGAAGGCCAGAATCCAGCAACATGACAAATGCCTGGAGTCTGAGCTGGCAGAAAAGCAGACAGAATTCTCAGGCAGAGGGTAGGCATGATTTAACGTCAAGTTATTTGTCACAAGTCCCCTGAACCTACGCAAACTTTTTGTAAAGTCTACTTTCCATGCAGAGGCCTGGCGTGAGTGGAGGTTGTGCTAGTCTGAGTGAACACAGTCATGGGTAAAGATAACAAGAGGACACACTGACTGATCTCGGCATCAGATGAAGCAGGAACTTGGGGTCCAGGCGAGGGATAAGCTTTCCCAACCCCGGAATACCTGGTGAGATGTGAAGATATACACTAGGGATGGTGTTTGAGACTGTTCCATTTTAGCCTTAAAGAACAGGGTACTACCCTTGACATTGTGTTACTGTTAATTATTATTATTATTATCATTATTATTAGCAGTGGAAGTACCGTTAATAGTGTTAGTCGTAGTAGTAATAATAGTAAAAATAGAGAACACGAAATTAATCCAAACACCTCAGACCCACAAAAACTGTTAATTTGCACGAGGTGAGAGAAGTGATATCTGGCAGAACTTTTAGGTCTTCATTTTCCAGATCTTGTAGATGCCCGGAATGTAAGAGTTGGGTGATTTTTATAAATATGGCTTCCAGGGTCATTTGCTGACCCACTGAAGGGGAACCTCCAGGGAATGGAGCCACAAGTTTGCAGGTCAACACGTACCCCAGGTGAGTCTAATGATCATCCATCAAACGGGGTGCTCAGACACTAGAGGTAAAGAGATTTACCCAGGGCTTCCCTGGTGGCGCAGTGGTTGAGAGTCCGCCTGCCGATGCAGGGAACGCGGGTTCGTGTCCCGGTCCGGGAAGATCCCATATACCGCGGAGCGGCTGGGCCCGTGAGCCATGGCCGCTGAGCCTGCGCGTCCGGAGCCTGTGCTCCACAGCGGGAGAGGCCACAACGCTGAGCGGCCCACATACCGCAAAAAAAAAAACAAAAAGATTTACCCAAAGTGATAAGTGGGGTCCGGGCCAGGGCTGCCTCACTGCACAGCTCCAGGGGGTGCCACTCACACTGTATCCTACAGGAAGAATGGTGGACCTGAGTATGTACCAAGCCAGCCCCGATCAAGGGCACTACCAGGGTGCAGATCCATAGCCGTTCCTGACCCACCAGAAACAACCTGTGTCCCACTGGATCCACCTCCACGGTGGGGAAGCCAATGATTCAAAGTGTTTATCCCTCCACTCACGGGACGTTTCACTTGTCTCACTGTCCCTTTCGGATAGGGTTTCTCTCGACAGATGCACACTGATATTTTGTCACATCGTTCTTTGCTGTCCTGTGCATGGTAGGACGTTTAGCAGCATCCCCGGCCTCTACCGCTAGGTGTCAGCAGCAAACCCCCTCCTCACCCCCCCACCAAGCCCCCCACCGTCGTGATCATCAAAAATGTCCTCCAGACACTGACAAATGTCCCCTAGGAACAAAATTGCCCTCCGTTAAGAACCACTGCATTAGGAAGGAGGCAGAGTTTAGGGTTTTTTATTCAGAGGTGTGACTCACAATTTGGCCACTTGGTCATTAGCATCAGTCACTGTCACATATCAGGCAGCTACCATGTTCTAGGCACCATATTAGTAATGGACAATTAAACGTACGTTAGTTATCTTTTCTGATACTAACTCTCTGATGATAGAATGATTCTTAATTTATGGAATTTGGAGACAAAGTGTAAGTAATTTTCACAAAGTTACTGAATGTTGGGGGGCAAAATTTAAGCCAAGATCCTTCAGAGTTTAAACCTAGAGAAACTTTTCCCAATGACCCTTGATATTTCTTGACCACTCCGTTATCCAGGTTTCCTTCAGGTGCCGTCTTCCTAAATTTGCCTACACATAAGAACTACCTGGGATTATTAACAAAAAGGAAAAAAACCCCAGATTCCCTAGCCCAGCCAAGCACTAGTGAGCCAGCATTTCTGGAGGGGCGTGGATCTTTCACAAGTGTCCCAGGTGATTCTGATCTTCAGGGAGGCTTGGAAAACCTTATGTGATAGAAATTTCCTTCTTTAACTGCTGGAAAATAGGGCACTCTGCTTTCCACAGATACCCTCATGAAGCTGAGAGATCAAATGTAATGTGACCTAAATGAGCACTTAAAAAACTTCAAAGCACTGAATGACGACAAGCTTTTAATGGTGTTACCTGTAGAAATATTCACTATTGCCAGGTTATTTCATAGAAATGCTTGGCGCAATTAAAGTCACCTATCAAGGGACTTCCCTTGTAGCGCACTGCTTAAGAATCCACCTTCCAATGCAAGGGACACGGGTTCGATCTCTGGACCGGGAAGATCCCATATGCCGTGGAGCAACTAAGCCCGTGCGCCACCACTACTGAGCCTGCGCTCTAGAGCCCGTGCTCTGCAACAAGAGAAGCCACCGCAATGAGAAGCCCGTGCACAGCAACGAAGAGTAGCCCCACTCACCGCAACTAAAGAAAAGCCCGCATGCAGCAATGAAGACCTAACGCAGCCAAAAATAAATAAAAATAAAATAAATAATTTTTTTTTAATGACCTATCATGAGCTTCCCAAAGCCTGAAGCTTGATGGATTTTTCTTGGGACAGCTTTTCATTCCCCTGGTGTCTCCTTTGCAGATAGTGAATGAGACAGAAAACTCTGGGGGCCGTGGGTCAGTGGAAAAGCAGAGCTGCAAGCCCTCTACCATGCGGTTATTTTCTCTGTATGCTTGACGAAATGCCCAATATATCAGGAAAAGGGAGAAACCACGTGCGCCTCTCCTAATCGTGAGTCACAAACAGGTAGCAGGCAGAGACGCATAAAATAAACCTGTTGGCAATTTCTCCAGACCATCAGGTGGCTCCATGGACCATTGGGGGTGGTTAGGCTCTGAGTCAGCCTCCCATGGGCTCCCTGTTAAGTCAGGTTGTGTCCCTGAAATCATCTTCCACTCCATAGCCACCAAATAACCTATCACTTTACTCAAAGTTCCGTTCGTGGGAATAATACTCAGCTTATCTAAGTTTCATTTTCCAAAACCCTTCACCCTCCCTTGCTCCCATTCCCAGGGAACACATCAGAAATTGAGCTGGAAGATCCATGTTCAGATCAGCTTTCAAACTGACCCCTACTGTTCCAGGCTGGTGGACACATAAACCTCACTCTGGGATTTATTATAGAAATCTACCTGGGATGCTGCTCTGTGAGTGACTCAGAATTCACTCTGTAAGTGCTTTTCAATCCTGGCTCCACATTAGGATGGTCTGGGGAGTTCTAAAGAAAATATGCTGATACCTGGGCCTCCCCCTAGACATGCTGTTTCACTGATCTGGGATGGGGCCCGGGTGAGCCTGTCTGCAGCCAGGAGTGAGAAGCAGTGTACCCAGTGAATACCTGTGGAAGACATTTCTTTCAGCTGTAAGGGAAGTGTTCTTTCTTCTGAGGAACTGGCGTGCTTTATCCTCATGAATGATGTGAATCTTGTAAATGGTTTCTTTTCATTTTTATTTAGGTTTCCCGGAAACTCAGACCCAATTTATGATCTAATGCTGGGAACTGGGGAGGCCTATTCAGCCTGCATGACCGTACACTAACGTTTGCCCTGTTTGACTCAATCTACACTAGCTTGACTTCCTGCCTCTGGTTTTATTCTGCAGCCTTCATTTTTTAAAAGCAAATTGGTTATATTTATGTGATTTTAGACTTCTGAAATATTTTGTAAATGAGGTAAGGAAAATAAAAACATGAATAAACAACTACATCAGTGCTGACATTGTGCTAAGTTCCATTTTCCTCATCTATAAAAATGTAAAAACATCAATTTCAGGATGTCATTGTGAGGACCAAGTGAGAGAACTTAGCAAACTGAAGTGCGATAGAGTGTGTGAGAAAGGTGTGTGTGTGTGTGTGTGTGTGTGTGTGTGTGTGTGTGTGTGTGTACAGTAGCTAATATGTCATCTTTGGGAGAGAAGCACTTTAAGGTCACGCATTACATTGTCCTTGACCCAGAGCATGTGAATGTTCAAGGAGTAAACAACCCAATCAGTCAGCTCGGGGCAGAGATGTCAACACAGCAGCTTGTGTGACTGGAAGTATCTTTTGACAAACGAATAGCTTTCAGATATTTCAAATTAATGTCCTTGGTTGGTTCAGCTAAAGGGCAACAAATCCAATTCATCAGGAGTCTGGAGAAGAGGATGAAAGTGACAACCAAGGCTGCCTGCCTTGGGGCAAATACACACACCTAAGACTCAGGACGTGAGGGTAGCACTAAACCCAATGATCGGCAACTTGACCTCAATTAATTTCCTTCTGCAACGTAAGATTAGCACAGCCAGGCCCAAGCCTGCCGGAAAAGGTGATTTAAAAGCCCTTGAGACCTAGCGTCATCCTTTGTAACGGTCCAACAATAGCAATGTTGTTACAACATAAGCAGGTCCCAAGGCAGAAGTGGGTGCTGAAGGACTAAAGTAGGAAAAGTGTCTGTCAGTCTACTGTGCATTTTCACTCTTTCTTTTAGCCTATTGCAGTGTCTGCCTTTAGATACCCACAACATTTGATAACCGTTGCTGAGCACATCCACCAACATTTTCTCTGTGTTCCATTTAGGGAGTGGCAGAGATCAACGAGCTAAATGAATCGTTATCTTTGCCCCTTTGCAGCCTTGACAAAAGGGCATCAAGAGAAGTCCACGTTCTGCTTAGGGCTGTGGAATCTCTGAAAGTTTGGAGGGCTTCAAGCCCACCTCCTGTACTTTCCTAAGAGTTGTTTTCCAACAGTGTATAAGCTAGAGCAGCATAGGCAGTGTTTGATAACATTTCTCCTCCACAATCCATGAATACCATGCTTTCTTTTGTGTGACCTGATCTCTATTCATCACAAAGAACAATGATCAAAAACATAAGAGCTATTCAGACATGCAACGTTATATGCTATTTAAATATGGCCGTTTTAATATCTGAATATGCCTTGGAATTGGGTATATGAATGAGGAGTCTGAAAAAAGGTCCACGACCTTTGACCCAGTATTCTAAGAATTCTTCCAATGGAGATATTCAGAAATGCGACAAAGCCTTATGTACAAAGAGCCCCGCTGCTGTTATTTACAACTTCAGAAAATAAAAGCATATAACTTAATTGTCCAAGAGCAGACAGGCAGTTAAGTAAACTTCACTAGAGCCACAAAATGAAAAATTATTTTGCAATTGAAATTATATTAGTAAAGAGTTTTTTTAAATGGGTAATGCTTACAATCCAATGTTATGAGAACAAACCATAATACAAAATTAAATATATTGTACTGTATGGCCTCAACTGTGTAAAAACACATAGCAAAAGACCATTGGGAAGTAAAGAACTGACACTGAATGGGGTATTACAAGTGATTTTAATTTTATTATACTTCTCTATATTTTTCAAAATAAGTTCTGTTTTTGGCTCTCAGGAAAAAAAAAGGAATTAAAAAAGAGTGTTTCAATGCATGGCCGCTTGGGAGGAACATCCCAGCCTCTTTAGTCAGTGATAACCCAGTGGAGTTACTGCAGAGGAACAACATACAGAGGTGGTCCAGATAAGGGGGTGGTACTTGTGTAATATGCACCATCACCACTAGGGGTGCCTCTTAGTGGCTGGTTTGAAGGCTGGACGCCATTCACTATATTAAACCATGTATGTATGCTCACAAATAGGGGTAATGACTAGTCCCTCGTCAGACTCCCTATGTTTGTAGCTGGAGAGAAAGAAAATATTGCCAGGTAGCCCTTTTTACCTGAGGGAGAAGGAAAAGGAAAAAATGTTTGGAATTCAAAAACTAGCATCGTAGGAATGTAAAACTGTATCGTGGTACCCAGAAGAAAACTGAACATATGGAAGCCAGCCTAATTCCTGGAACACTGACATTTCTTATGCCTCCAAGGAGCTTCTGATAGCCCATCCACTCATCCCTCAAAAAAGATTATATGAGACGCGATACACTGTGTATATCTTCAGTGTGCAGGCAAAAGCACTTGGTACCTGGATATTGCTTGGCATTTGGAAGAATACAAAAGAGACAGATGGTTGAGTGAGTCTGGACAGCCTCCTATCTGGGACAGAACATTGACAACAATGAAAAACATTAAAGTGAAGAAAAACAGCCTTTTCATTTTTCAAATTTCAACAGAGAGGTTAACTCATTGTTTTTATTTGGTAATCAGAAGAACATACAAGTACTTATTCATTACTAGATGCTGGCGGAAAATTATACATTGAGGGACTGTCTGCCTCATCTGTGCAAAAAAGATTTACAATAAACACATAATTTATTGAGAGCAGTTTAGCATATTCTGTTTTACATGAATCCCTATGATTTATTTTTGCATTTAGAGATGTGAGGCTATGGCATTTGAATAGTTTCTTTTAGTACAGACCAGCATCACAGGGAACAAAACACTTTTCTTAAAATGGATGGTCATTCTCTTGCAAATTGCAACCTGCATTTTATCTGCTAAAAACATATTTCACATCATAGAAGTACATTCTATCACTGCCATAAAATACAAAGTTCCTTTTATCATCTTCCCTTTTGGAAGAGCTTTCTCAGAACATATCTAGAAATACCTTCCTTATTCCTGAAAAGAACTATTTATTCGGCATGATTTGGATTGAGGTTTGGGGTTTTAATTCTGCTTGCCTCCCTCTTTTGAGTCCTGTTAAACATTCTTGATTTTAATCCAGACATCTCCCCGAAATCCAGCTGAACAGCAGCAAGATCTCAGGCTGAGGAGATGAGCTGAGTTGGTGGCCAGTGCCCTAGTAAGGAAAGGTCTAGAGGCCCACGGTGAGGACTTAACATCCTAAGGAGAAAAACCCTGTATAAAAATTGTGCCGTAGACTGAGAAGAGATAATAAGAGCATTATGTTAGGCTCAAAGTGAGTCACCTTACTTTGGGTAATGGATATCCCATGAGGATTTCCTTTTTCCTGCTTCCTTTCCCCAAACTATTCCCTCCTCCCCATCTATTCATACCCCATCCCTGGCCCACAACCTTTCCTCATGTGGATCACACTGGAACAAGATAATTTTGTTCTTTCCATTATTTTGTGTTTCCATGTGCTAAAAAGAGGCTGCAAGCAGAATGGCTTGCCTGGACAGAGGCAAAACAAGGAATTTGCAAAAGGTATAAAAATGAGCGAAGAAAATAAGGAGAGAGAAAAAGTATGAAAAAGCGAGAGAATGCTGAGATTAGGTGGAGGGAGGAATCTGGCTGTACAGCGGGCACCAGAGTTGATAAAAACCTAACCGAGCTCTACAAATGAAAATAGCAAATATTTTAAAAAATTTTTTACAGCATATAAAATTTTATAAAAATATCATCAAAGCAAGAAAAAAGGAAAATTTATACAGTTCTATCTCTAGAATCAGTTACTGGACAATACCTATGGCTGTAGATTTTTACTATAAATCTATGCTTGTTGGTGTGCGACTATATTCTGTATCGTCACACATATAGCCACTCAAAGACAAGGACACTAGTACACAAATACCTACCCCAAGACAGATCACCACAGAGAAGCAAAAACTGTACAAGGGTATGCCTCCAGGGCAATCTATTGAAAAGCCATTCCACAGCCATTGGGTTTTAATGGGCTTTATTTTAAATGAGTTCTCCTGCACTGTAACCTGACAGAGAAATGCTTCTGTTGTCCAAAAGCCAGCTTCCATGAAGATACATGGGTGAGGTTCAGCAAACATGACTGAAGCTGACAGCTTCCAAGATGGCAATGACTGGCCTACTACAGCAAGCATTAAGCCCCAGAAATGGTGAGATCTCCCCAATGGAGGCTAAGTGTGCCCTGAGTGAGGTGAAGGGCCCACACACCACCCCTTGGTTCAGTGGATGGCTATCTAGGCTGGGTTCAAGTTCATTTAGTGAAGCCAGCCATTGTCAGTGTCAATCCATTTCTGCTTGAGAACAGAAGCCAGAATAAATGTCAATTCATTTCAAATATGTCTGCCAATATTTTAAAGAAAAAAATGGATGAGGTGGAGGGGCATTAGTTAAAAAAATCAGGACTTAATAATGTTGAAATTGATTTTCATGAACCTTTCAGTCCAGGCCTCCCACTGCACCCCACTCTTGTTCAATGTAAAAACAAGATATTCTTTTGATGAAACAATCGTTGTTTATTGCAGCTTTCCTGGAGGAGCATCCAGGCTTTTGCAAATGTCCAATGAAAACATCCAGAGGACTTCTTCCCATTTTCTAAACTTCCCTGGACCCAAATTCACTTATCAGATGAACCCTGTCTAATGTCCTACAGGCTGTTACCATTCTAATTCTGCCGTCATCTCTGTGCCCACCAGTGTGTTTGATGAGAGGAAACCTTAACAACGGACATCTGGTCTTGGCAGATAATGTGTCTCTTGGTTCTCAGAGGGATATTTTATACAAATATTGTGCTGTTCATTACAATTTTTTCAAGTTCATTTTCTAAATGATAACGAGGCCTTTAATCATGGATCACTATCAATGAATTACAAATATTACTTTCCACTTATTCACAAAGAAGAGCCAATATAACATCATTATTGCAACATTATTTCTTTAACATCCAACTCTGCTGTGGTTCAGTACTATACCGACCATAATGTTGGCAGAGCACTGATTCCCCATGCTGCACATATAGATGCTTTTACTCGCTTCAAGAAAGTCTATTTTGGATTTTAAATGTTACAACCTGGATTATAAATCAATCCACTGGTAATCGTGTCATCATTCCTTTTGGAAGTGAATTTTCATATAAATCCTGTTTTGGTTTGTTTCTGTTTTTGTTTTTTCATTTGTTTGTTTTTCTTAAACCCAAAAACCATAGAGAAGTTTTATTTTCATAAACTTGGCACTGCTAATTTCCCCCATACTACTTGCAATATCCTGTCCCTTATAATAAGCTATCTGTGTCACTAGGGCATGTCTGCACATACTTAGAAGATAAGCCTTTAG
Organism: Aethalodelphis obliquidens; assembly: GCF_003676395.1. Lineage (NCBI taxonomy): Eukaryota > Metazoa > Chordata > Mammalia > Artiodactyla > Delphinidae > Aethalodelphis > Aethalodelphis obliquidens. The sequence goes on along the minus strand of NW_020837949.1, from coordinate 44,545,941 downwards.
CAATACACTTGACATACAGAAGACGTTGAGTGCGTTTTCAGGTAAACTTGAACTTTGCACTCACAGGTGGCTAGTGGAATTCAGCTGGACGGTTCTGCATGTGTTTCCTGAACGCTGACTGTATGCCAGGCCCTGTGGTGGGCCAGTGGTGCAAATCCTGTTGGGATGTGTGGGAATCTTGCAATAAGAATGAAGTTTATTTCCTAAAATCCCCTTTATGGGGGACATAATGCTACATACATAGGTTTTAATCTCAGAATCTTCTCTATCTCATTATGAGAAAAAGATTTTGTGCCTTTTTTCTTTTGTTTTCCTCCTTATTCCATGGGGAATGTTATGAAGTCATTTCTACCATGTAAGTCTCTGCTGAAAGGTTAAGATTAGAAAAAAACATATTACATATTCTTCCTATCTATCTAAAGACAATTGATCCATGACAGAAGTGACATTAAAAGACCAGCAACCTTACTCCTAAAATATGGATTACAAAATTGGTCTCCATCTTTTTATTTGCTGTCTCACATCTTGTGATAATAATGCTCTTTACTTTCTATTTTTCATATTTACTAGAGGCATCACTTCAGGTGGAAAATATAATATAATGGCTTTAGTTCTGCAAATGAAATGAACAGATGCACTAGATCGTTCTTTGGCTCTCAGATGTCTAGATATCATTTTATTGTTTAAGTATATCAGGTCCTAAATGGGATACTGTCAGATGTCTTCAATGCTTTTTAAAAGCTCCAGGAATGAAATGGACATAGGAAGAAAATCCATTTGAATTTAATGGGTTAGAAATGAGTCTCTTGCCTGCTGCCATAAACAACTAGGGCTCATAACCTAAGAAAGGTGGGCGTGAATAAAAGCTGGAACAAAGACCCGCCTATGGTTCGGTCATTATGGCAGCAAAACATACTGCATCAACAAAACTTGGCTGTAGAGCTAGTTGGTGACATGGGGGCCCAAACTCAAGGGCTAACTCCATTTGTCACTTTCTACTCAGGGACATGTAGAACTGGTGGTTTGTCAATGGTGGGAATATCCCTAGTACTTTCCCCACATACCAGTTAATTCTTAACTCAGGTGTGTAAGCCTTTGCTTTTTAAGTGACAGTGGAACACAGAGTAAGGTGTCACAATCCGTGCAATGGAAGAATGTGTCTTCCACTTCACTGCTCAACTTGGAGGAAGCTGTTTCTAGAGAATGGAAAGACCACAGCAAGTGAGCTAGAGCTCTGGAAATACTGTTCTTCCAGTCAACACTGTTGTCTTACCAGCTCCAGTATCAATTTATAGCACAGTAATACATTGTTTTTTATTTAAAAAAATAGATAATTTTGCTTTTTTACTCAATGTCCCTTCAAAACACTTTCTAAGGATTTAAAAATAAGAGTTACATGATGCTTTTGTTTTTCCACGCTGAGAGTTCCAAGCAGAGTGCTATCCTGAATAAAATTCTCTGCCCACCTTTTTCCAGCTAAATTAATGACTTAAAGCAAATGTAAAACATTTCCATCTTTATTGGTGCTAGAAAAAATGGCTATATTCCTATTTCTTTTTCAAATATTGTTTAGTCTTGATTGAGTATAAAAGTGAAGCTGCACCTTTCTAGTTTGATTGGTTGCAAAGCTCTACATAGAAAAATACAGAATTGAAGTGAGGTCAAAAGTTCAGGTTCCAAGGTCAAGAACTGACATGCACTGGTTGTATTTCACTTCTATTTAAAACCACCTCAAAGAGCATAGTTTGCAAATCGATGGCCCATGCATTGAATGCAGTTAGTTCATAGGGATGTTTTCTTTGGCCAGCACTGTGTTTGTAAGTTTCTGAATTAGTTGCCAATATTAAAAAATTTGGAGGGGGTTTACATAAAATCTTAGGTATCTAGGACCCTCATTCCCACATAGCACTGATCCCGTAGCTGCCAGCCACTGCCCCCTTGGGGCAGTGCATGCCCTCCCCACTCCCCCCCTACTGCTCCTCACTGGCTCTCTGATACCCAGGCCCACGATGAATTACCATTTATCGCAATCATTCTGATATTACAGCTTGCTGTACTCATTTACTTGACCTGCTGAGCTCCTGTTTTGAATTTGTGACCACATGACTTACTGTGGTCACTGTTAGGAAAACAGGAGAAGCAACAGAAAAATCTGTTATTACCAAGCAAAATGGAAATCTGATCTAAGAACCCTGCTCAAATATCAGTACACGACTGTGCATTCCACACCACAGAGTTCTCCAGATCTTTCTGTTGGGGAATATTTCAGTGAGACAAAAGGCCTGGTAGACGACATACACAGTCTCCTTTCTGTCTGAAGAAATACCAACATGTTGCCTTAGTACTGAGAGGAGTTTTTAAATGTTTGCTTTTGTGTTTTCCAAGTGGAAATTAAATCTGCAACGAGGAATACAGTTAAGCCTACCGTCCGGCTCTCCCTCTCTTCCTATTTGTATTCCTCTTCCATCACCAGCCTATTCATGTGATTTACCCTTAGGAAGGACTCAAAGATTCCTCTGTGAACCACAATTCCATTTCAAGAATCAGTTTCATTCAAATCACACCACTTAGATCCACAAAATTCCTTGACTTGCACTCCACTGGATCCCATTCTTGACTTGGTTTCAGGGGGCTGTACTTTTTGTCTCTTTCCCTGTGACATCCACTATTCTTATTTTTGATTCGTGCTATTAATCATCTCCTATCTGGCATTTCTAAAGGCTCATTAAAATGAAAAAAAAATTATTGGACATATCTTCCTGATACTAATTCCCTTAGCACTTCCCTGAATAGAAAGAAGAACGATTAGGTCAAACCATAAATATTCAAAAGAAGAGGACCAGCCAGTGGTAAAAAATTCAGTAACCATTTAGTCATGGATGCTACTCAGTGAAAACACTGGGTTTCCCACCTGAACGATATGGTCACAAGCTGAAACATTCAGGTTTGTATTAATGAATGCACAGGTAAATTAAGCATCAAATAAAGAAGAGGAAAATCTCCTTTCTTATAAAACAGAAAGTATTTCATATTATATAAATGGGAAGAAAAGCATGGGAACAATTTCTAAGTCTGGAAGAAAACTGGAGAGAAAGAACGTTCCTGACTCAGGAAAGGAACAACCAGAGACTGAAATCATCATCTTAGCTGCGATGAAGGCCAGCTTGGCTGCATCCACCATCAGCAACCAGTGCAAAAATAACAACACATAAAGAAATACAGTGGCAATTCCTGTGTGTGTGTGGCTTTCTCAGGCCTCTCTCAGCGTTTCCAGGATGTCCGTTCCCATCAGGCCAGACAGGTGCCTTGAAAGCCAGGGCATTAGCAAAGGATTTTGAGGAAGTCCCTTCATGTGTTGTTTCTGTTTGTGCAAAAATCGGAAGTTGTGTTGTTTGCTTGGGCTGGGGGGATTCCCCCAGAGTTCTAAGACCTCAAACCAGCTCCAAGAAAGTCATCTCCTGGGAGGAGATGGCATGAGAGAAGGCCAAGTGCAGGGGTGGGGCTTGTTTCTGAAAGTTGTACACCTTCCCCAGATACAGGTCTTTGTGGAAGGAGAAGAGAATGAAGAAGCTCAGCTAAAATGATGCAAGACATTGGCAGCCTCTCTTATTGTCTATGAGGTGTGTTTTACTCTTCTGAATCTGAAAAAAAGAAAAAGAAAAAGAAAAGTGTCAATGCTGCCTTTCCCCCCCCCCTTCTCAACCCTCCAGGTCTGAGAAGAAAATCTGAGGGACAAAAAAAAGAGGGATCAATTACACATTTCAATGCTAGTCACTGCTGTCTCCTTTGTAACACAATCCTTCTATTCATAAAGGGGAAATCTCAGTGGAGAATTTTAAACACTGGTTACATTGGAAGCCTTAATAGTTGCTTTAAACTAAAGCATCAAATATTTGGTTCATGCAGTATGGGTTTTACGACGTCTTATTTTGCAATCAGGATGACAGTGACTGCCAGATCTGATCTGGTCAATTTGCCTCTGGGGTCAGTGGGACTGGATTCAACTAATCCCAATCATTTCCATACCAAAGCAACGTTCCTCTATCAGGATTCATAGCTATCTGCAGGAAGATGTTCTGCCCCAGACTATAGACTCCTTGAAGGCAGGGAAAATATCTTATCTTTATAACTCTTTTTGCATGTAGTGCAATGCCTGACACACAGCATATGCTTAACAAATGCTTCCCCAAAATATTCAAGGCAAGATGCGCCCCAGCTGAAATCACTGTGCGAATGGATAAATCACCTGAAGTCTCTACGGGGCCTGGAGTGAGGTGGTGGAAGACCAAGATTGAAACAGGACTCATGAATGGAAATAAACCACCTTGGATTTTCTTTTCACCTGGCTTATTCGATAACATGTAACCTCAACAGACTTGGACAGGATTTATAAAAAGCAAACAAACATAAATTATTATGATTACGGTTGCCTCCCCTAAGTGCTGTGTGCTCTCCAAGTCAGCATGCCTCAGAGTGAGAGAGGATTCCCTCCTACGCAAGGTTCCAGAGGGACAGGAGACTTTAAAAAGAATAACATCATCATCTCCAGAAATGTCAGGAGTCATTAGAGGACAAGGAAATTTTCCATTCAACTTTAAAGACTAACACTCTCCTAAATAAGACTTGGTCGAAATTAGGTACAAACCAGTTGGGAGACAGGAGAGGCCTTTCCGATCTATTGTAATTACGGTCAATTCTCAAATTTTCAGGGGCCACTGACCTAGACCTCCTGAGGTTCCTCTTTCTTCATTCTGGTCTTGTGAGTGTTTACTCTCCATTAGCACCTTCACCCATTTGGGAGAAATAACAGAAAAAAGAACAACTTCTGGCCAATCACTTTACTCTGATTCTAGTAGGATCGGTGAGGGAAGTTGCCAGTTGCCTCATTGGAACTTGCCAGGGAGGGAGAGAGGTGAAACAAAAGCTGAAATCATGGATTAGAAATTTTCCATTGTTTCTGATTGTCTCTATGTAGGTTGGGCCACAAGGGAATTGCAAGACAGGGCCTCTTAGTGCTCTGGCCCTGTCATTATCAATTTGGGGTCATAGGTAATGAGACTCCTTTTAGATGGTCATTATAGTATTAATCACCTTAAGAGATGTCCCCAGGCCCTCACATATAAAACCCAATATATTGTTACGATGATATAAGGTTAATCTTTTACTAAATGATAGATTGGTCGGAAGGAAGTGAGGACGGATAGCTGGAGATGGCTGACAAGGACCACTGTTACACCCAATGAGCTCCAATTTGCCAAGAAGGAAAGTGATGCACCTCCTGTGTCATACAGCCTGGGTTAGCAGAGGCCCGCTGTCCAGACTGTTGTGTCCCACAGGTGGAAGAGGTACATCCAGGGTGTGTGAATGGAACCCAAATGCCCCTGAGAGGACATCTTCCTCCCTTGCTAGTCATTGCTTATGGGTGAAATGGTGGAGTGGCCGGCTGTGGGTCTCTACCCGCCCCTCCTCGGCCTTCTGGTCAAGGGACAGAGGAAAGGAGTTGGTCAAGGAGTGGCAAAAAGGGGTAAATAAAGGCAGCCTGTATGTTTAAGCTGTGCCTGTGTTCACTGTCATTAAATACGACCAACATAAAAGAACAAGAGGCAGATACTCTGCAGCTGGGTCTGTGACCTGAGTGACTGTTCCCAGCCTTCCCAAACACATGCTTTCTCTAAAAAACTTCCTCTTAGGGCACTCACCCCTATGGTGGCTAGTAGCATATCTATCCGCAGGAAGATATTCTACCTCAGACCGTAGACTCCTTGAGGGCAGGGAAAATATCTTATTTATCTTGATAACTCCTCTTGAATGTAGTACAATACCTGACACACAGCACATGCTCAACAAATCATTAGTTTTTCACTGAAAGGAAGTGAATTGAATAAGCATGAAGTGGATGGGACAGATAAAGGTGTAATGATGAATAGGAAGTCTCTCTCCAACCTTTTTCTAATCCTGACTTTCATAGTGTGACGTAAAAAGGAAATCATAATTACATTGATTTTACAATTTATTCAACAGCAAATTATGATATGTCCAAAATGTATACTCCTTATGAAGAAATAGCCCCACCTGTGCATGGCTCTTTGTGGGACTAAGCTCCCAGAGAAAAGAGCACCTGCCACCCAGGTGGCTTTGACATGGTTTGTAAATCTCCTCACTCCACACTTCCTCTCCTCAACTTCAAATGGCATAGACTTGCTCTGCTGTGTTTTGGTTTTGTGTATATGTTTTCAATGTAAACTAAAATTGCATAAGCATTTAAAACAAAAATTGGGTAAGACTACGAAGTATATAAAAATGAGGATCTAAAAACAAAATGTGAGAAGTCACTCTGTATTGATCCGATTTATGCGACTATTTTTGTTACAGCGGCTTTGAATTCCACTGATTGTAAGTCTATGTTGGCTTGGCCACAAAAAGTGGTTAAACTCCCTCATCTTTTTAAGAGTGACTGATGAACTGAAATGGAAACTATCTTCACCCAACTTGAGAAAATTCAAGAAAATATCTAAATAAGCGCCACCTCCTCACCCGCCCCTGGAAGAAAGACTTCTCACATCTTATAGAGGGGTAGCCATGGGGGCTCTGAAGCCTGAAGTGTGTGGTGTATGAATTCACAGAAATGTATTTACTCTAAGGGAATGAATAGCCAAGAATGTTCCAGCAACTTAATTTAGAAAATAGGAGATGGAGACTTACAACAATGTGGCCTTACTCCTCCCTTCTCAGGCTACTCCTGAAGGTAAGTGGAGATGCTACAGAAAACCATTCGGTTTAAAGATAGTTGTTTTAAAAAGAGGCTTAAAGTTCGAGTTTGATTTGACTCTAAAAATGTGTTTAGCAATCATAATGTTTATTACTAGATCACAAGCTGACCATCTGTGAGGCAGGCCTCATAGAATCTGGCACTGGGTTTTAAAAACATCTGTAAACACTTTTAATTTTTCATTGTCTTGGGTTTGATATTTTTACAGTCTGATTCAACTATCACCCAAGCTCAAAAGTAAGCTGACTTGGCTGAGCACAGAGCTGGGATTTAAATCAGATTTTCAAGTCCCAGAAACCCTTCCAGAGCTGCCTCTCTATGGAGTCAACTTTCGACGAAAACAACAAAGTGATACTGTAAGCAACAGAAAGAGTTGTAAAAGGCTAAAGAGGAAAAAAACAAAACAAAAAAAACCCAGGGAAGAATAAATGTGGTAAAACCAAACCCAATTTTAAATGTTGAGTAGTAGGATTTCTGTGGGGCTTATAAGCAGGTCTTGGTTTGGTTTTGTTTCTTAATAATGAGGAAATACTAAAAACAAAAAAACAAACGTTGTCTGAGAGATAGCTGTTAAGATTTACCCAGGCATTGTTTTCACTCTTCTAGGTCATAAGTGCAAGACAGGTATTTTAAATGGTTACCACCAAATAGCCCAACATATGCATCCATGCTTTCTCCTTGCCCCAAATGACAGAGGATATGATTATATTAGGATTATTCTCTATTAATTTTACTGCATATAATACCGACGCTATAGCCCTGCTAAGATGGGTGGACTGTTGGATGGATGAATGGATGGATGATGGATGGATAGAATAAATAGATGATAGATAAAGTTGCAGGAATATAACTTCCTGAAACCTTGCCTATGCCATCATTTCCTAAAATTTGCCCATTGGATCCAAATATAAAGAATAAGTACTGTACAAAGGGTAGTAGTTCTTAGGTTCAACCTTTGTGATTTTTCTTCATCTTTTCTTTTGATCCTTGGAATCTGTGCTATCACTGAGAATAATGATCCTCTTAACTTTTATTCTTTAACTTTGCTGGCTCCTCTCTTCCTTTATGTAGCATGGCTTTTCTTTCCAAACTTAAAATATGTGAATGTTTCCATTCTTCTGTCCTACATTGTCCAAAGGTATTTTATTGCCATTCCTCTCTGTATTAAGAACCTAGTACTTTTTTTTTTTTTTTTTGCAGTACTTGGGCCTCTCACTGTTGTGGCCTCTCCCGTTGTGGAGCACAGGCTCCGGACGCGCAGGCTCAGCAGCCATGGCTCACGGGCCCAGCCGCTCCGCAGCATGTGGGATCTTCCCAGACCGGGGCACGAACCTGTGTCCCCTGCATCGGCAGGCAGACTCGCAACCACTGCGCCACCAGGGAAGCCCTGAATCTGCTATTTTTGAAGCTAACAAGAAACCAGAGATTAAGGAAGTCCTTCTGAGAAAGTTAAGTGAGGCTGGGATTTTAGGTCTGAAACATTCTGACTGCTCTTCGTGTTCTTCTCTATTTTATTAGTTCAAGAAAAACAATAAAAGATTCAAAATGAATGAAAGAAAAAAACAAACATTTATTCTCATGTTTTCACTGCAGCTCCAGGGTATAGAATAAAAATGGCATATATTGTAGAGGGCTAATACTTATGAAATACAGATATCATCACGTGGAGATCAGGCTGTCCTTTGGTGGAAAAGACTAAGAATAAACACAAAGAAGAAGCTTCAATACTTGCTTGACATTGCATTTTTAACAGCTCTCCTAGCTTGTGGGCGACTGAAAAAAAATGGCTTTAACAATGGAGACATCTCTAGCTCCTGGTTTTGGCACATATTTCAAAGGCGGCTGTTATTTTAAAGAATTTTTTTATAGTGTTAATAGAGTTTCTTCTGACAAGTGTATCGTTACTTGTGTTTCTCCAATCACTTGCAAAGAATCTGACAAAATACAATTTTTCTAGGGGGAGAACAGATAAATATTTCATGAATACTAAAAAGTTAATTTTAATCCTGAACATCAGTATTAAGAAAAAAAAGACAAATCACATTTCCCCAGTAGTTCAAAAATTGTAATCCTCTCTGTCAAACCAGGTTCCTTTAAAAATACAATGGGGGGCTTCCCTGGTGGCGCAGTGGATGAGAGTCCGCCTGCCGATGCAGGGGACACGGGTTCTTTCCCCGGTCCGGGAGGATCCCACATGCCGCAGAGCGGCTGGGCCCGTGAGCCATGGCCGCTGAGCCTGCGCGTCCGGAGCCTGTGCTCCACAACAGGAGAGGCCGCAACAGTGAGAGGCCCGTGTACCGCAAAAAAAAAAAAAAAAAAAAAAAAAAAAAA